>NC_091981.1:210974836-211224564 GCF_044704955.1 Pristiophorus japonicus | reverse complement strand
AAAGAGAGGAGGGGGGGAAAGAGAGGAGGGGGGGAAAGAGAGGAGGGGGGGAAAGAGAGGAGGGGGGGAAAGAGAGGAGGGGGGGAAAGAGAGGAGGGGGGGAAAGAGAGAGGGGGGGAAAGAGAGGAGGGGGGGAAAGAGAGGAGGGGGGGAAAGAGAGGAGGGGGGGAAAGAGAGGAGGGGGGGAAAGAGAGGAGGGGGGGAAAGAGAGGAGGGGGGGAAAGAGAGGAGGGGGGGAAAGAGAGGAGGGGGGGAAAGAGAGGAGGGGGGGAAAGAGAGAGGAAAGAGAGGAGGGGGGGGAAAGAGAGGAGGGGGGGAAGAGAGGGGGGGGGGAAAGAGAGGAGGGGGGGAAAGAGAGGAGGGGGGAAAGAGAGGAGGGGGGGAAAGAGAGGAGGGGGGGAAAGAGAGGAGGGGGGAAAGAGAGGAGGGGGGGAAAGAGAGGAGGGGGGGAAAGAGAGGAGGGGGGGAAAGAGAGGAGGGGGGAAAGAGAGGAGGGGGGGAAAGAGAGGAGGGGGGGGAAAGAGAGGAGGGGGGGAAAGAGAGGAGGGGGGGAAAGAGAGGAGGGGGGGGAAAGAGAGGAGGGGGGGAAAGAGAGGAGGGGGGGAAAGAGAGGAGGGGGGGAAGAGAGGAGGGGGGGAAAGAGAGGAGGGGGGGAAAGAGAGGAGGGGGGAAAGAGAGGGGGAAAGAGAGGAGGGGGGGAAAGAGAGGAGGGGGGGAAAGAGAGGAGGGGGGGAAGAGAGGAGGGGGGAAGAGAGGAGGGGGGAAAGAGAGGAGGGGGAAAGAGAGGAGGGGGGGAAAGAGAGGAGGGGGGAAAGAGAGGAGGGGGGGAAAGAGAGGAGGGGGAGAGAGGAGGGGGGGAAAGAGAGGGGGGGAAAGAGAGGAGGGGGGGAGGGGGGGAGGGAAAGAGAGGAGGGGGGGTCGGGGGAAAGAGAGGAGAGCCAGAGGGAGCGTGAGCTGAACAAGGGGGGGGGAGCCGGAGCCGGAGCCAGAGCCAGTGTAGGAGCTGAAGGAGGGAGGTGCAGTCCGATCTTCGCCACCCCCAGTGAACCCATTTGGCCAGGGCTCGGGGCAGTTTGCTTCAGGCCCCTGCCACACAGTTTTGGGCGCCTGGAACTACTGCACATGTGCACACACTGTAGCGCGCATGTGCAGAGGTCCCGACACGGTTTTCAGCGCAGGGACCTGGCTCCGCCCCCGACTGCTTGTGCTGCACCGCGCCGAGGGCCTGGATCAACCTGAGGAGTGGAGAATACCGAGGTAAGTTTTCGGCGCAGTTTTGAGCGCGGAAATCAGGCGTGGCTCGCGGGGCTGCGCCATTATAGGCGCGGCCCGAAACTTGACCCCTATATTACTGTATTCAATCCTGAAAATGAATAATGATTCAGAAGGACAAAATAGTACATTATACTGAACGTTCCCTTACATAGGGAAGGAAAAATCTCACTGTACTCTCCTAGAATACCTATTACTGAAATCTATTTAAATTATTTTTACCCTAAAAAAAGTAGTTATTACATACTGTTTTTAAACTCAACTTCCCAGTATATTATTGTCGTTATCCAGCTTTAATATTAAAAGTGATAATTACTCTTGGCATATCAAAAGTCAGGTTATTCAATCTCACTGACTGATCATTCCATCATAAAATGGGGAAAAAACAAAAGTTCATGCACATAACTTGAGAGTATGAAATGCTTGTATTTTCTCTCATGCCATTTTGATCCTTGCACCACCTGCTGACCTACTGCCAGGCCTTCATCAGCATTGCTCTCACGTGGCGTGCAGGGGCTGTGCATGGAGGCCAACTCTCAGTCTGATTTTATTCTCCCTGTGAGGAGACAGCTCGCCTCAGTCAACAAAGCGGAGATGGGGAAGCATGAAGAGGTGGTAAAACTGTCAAGCATGGAGCCATGTGCCACAGTGCTGACCAAAAATTTCTGCTATCTGATTCACATAAACTCTGAAATCCCCTCCCTAACACCCTCCAACTCTTCATCTAATTTTGTTCTCCGTGAGGAGATAGAGCAGTGTAGTGTAGATGGAAGCATAATATTAGAGATATAAATAAATTACGTGAATCAGCAAAATTGTGGCAAATGGATTTCAATATAGGCGTGAGGTCATCCACTTTAGATCTAAAAAGGATGGATCAGAGTACTTTCTAAATGGTGAAAAGCTAGAAATAGTTGAGGTCCAAAGAGACTGGGGGGTCCAGGTACATAGATCGTAATATTATCATGGACAGGTACAGATAATAATAGAGGCTAAATGAATGCTGGTCTTTATAGCTAGAGTACGAGAATACAAGTGGGTAGAAGTTATGCTGCAGCTATACAAAACCCTGGTTAGACCAAACCTAGAGTACTGTGAGCAGTTCTGGGCAGCATACCTTAGGAAGGATATATTGGCCTTGGAGGGAGCACAGCGTCGATTTAACAGAATGATGTCTGTATTCCAAGAGCTAAAATACAAGGAGAGATTACACAAACTCGGGTTGTATTCCCTGGAATTTAAAAGATTAAAAGGTGATTTGATCAAAGTTTTCAAGATATTGAGAACTGAGTTTCTCTCTATCTACCCTATTTCCGCTGGATGGGAGTCTACGACTAGGGGACATGGCATAAAAGTTAGAGCAAAGCCTTTCAGGAGTGAAGTTGGGAAACACTTCTACACGCAAAGGGTGACAGAAGTTTGGATCTCTCTTCCGCAAACGGTAGTTGATGTTAGGTCAATTGTTAATTTTAAACCCAAGATTGATATATTTTTGTTCACAAAGGTATTAAGGGATATGGAGCAAAGGCGTTAGGTCACAGATCGGCCATGATCTCACTGAATGGCAGAACAGGCTCTAGGGGTGAAATGGCTTACTCCTATGTTCACCTCTCTGCCCACCTCTTTGACTAAGATTTTTGTCACCCGACCTAATAAGAACACAAGAATTAGGAGCAGGAGTAGGCCATATGGCCCTTCGAATCTGCTCCACCATTCAATATAATCATGGCTGAGCTTTGACCTCAACTCCACTTTCCCGATCCCCATATCCCTCGATTCCCCTCGAGTTCAATAATCTATCTCAGCCTTGAATATACTCAATGGCAGCATTCACAGCCCTTTGGGGTAGAGAATTTTAAAGATACACAACCTTAAGTGAAGAAATTCCTCCTCATCTCAGTCTTAAATGGCCGACCCCTTATCCTGAGACTATGGGCCCAAGTTTCCACAAGAAAAAAAACGGGCGCCCCTCCGAGCTGGACGCCCGTTTTTCGCGCCTAAAACGGCGCCAAAAAAAATCCTCGGTATTCTCCACCTACTTACAGGTCCTCTGGCCCTTGGCGCAGCCAGCACGAGCTGTGGGGGGGGGCGGAGCCAGGTCCCGGCGCTGAAAACAGTGCCGGGACCTCTGCACATGCGCGCTACAGTGGGCACGCAAGTGCAGTAGCTCCAGGCGCCGAACTGTGTGGGAGGGGCCCGAAGCACGTAGCCCCTAGCCCTGGCTGAATGGCCTCACTGGGGCTGCGTGAATAAGGCTCCTCCCACGGCCAGCTCCTGCTTCCTCCCCCTACCCCCGCCGACCAGACACCCGCCCCCCCCCCCCGCCGACCAGACCCGACCCGACCCCCGCGCCCCCCCCCCCCCCGCTGACCAGATACACACGCCCCCCCCCCTCGCCGACCAGACACCCGCTCCCCTCCCCCACCCCGAGACCCACTCCCCCCCCCGACTGACCTGACCAGCCCCGCGCTCCTGTTCCCCAATCTCCCCCTCTCCCCCTCTCCCCCTCTCCCCCTCTCCCCCTCTCCCCCTCAGCGGCACGAACGGCTGCAGAATTCTCCCTGGCTGAAGCACTTTCACACAGGTAGGAAGATGGTTTATTTAATCTTTTCTTGGCTTATAAATGTTTATTCAGGTTGGATTTATTTGTATAATATTTGTAGAAGTATAAATAAGGATTTATTGTCGAATTTAATGAGTTCCCTTTCCCCCCCCCCCACCTCGTTCTGGACGCCTAATTTGTAACCTGCGTCTGATTTTTTAATGTGTAGAACAGGTTTTTTCAGTTCGACAAAAATCTTCACTGGCTCCATTCTACTTTAGTTTGGAGTACATTTTCACTGTGGAAACTTTCAAATCAGGCGTCAGTGGCCGGACATGCCCCCTTTTGAAGAAAAAATTCTGTTCTAAACTAGAACTGTTCTACCTGACTAGAACTGCAGAAAAAAAAAATGTGGAGAATTGCGATTTCTAAAATAGTCCGTTCTCCACCAGTTGCTCCTAAAAATCAGGCGCGAATCATGTGGAAACTTGGGCCCTATGTCCCCTAATCCTAGACATTCCAGCCAGGGGAAACAATCTCTCAGCATCGAGCCTGTCAATCCCCCTCAGAATCTTATATGTTTCACCGAGATCATCTCTCATTCTTCTAAACTCCAGAGAGTATCGGCCCAATCTACTCAATGTCTCCTCATAAGACAACCCTTATCCCAAGGATCAATCTATTATGGTCTAGCAATATAGTCTTCAGCTCAGGGTCAATAGTTGTCCCATTACACTTCTGTGAAGAGCCTTGGGATGTTTTCCAACGTTAAAGATGTTATATGAATGCAAGTAATTGTAGTTTGAAATAAGTCACAAGATTTGAAGAATTTTAGATTTCTTTTACAACTCTTTTTTTTCCCCCCAATTTGAGGTCCTGACCCGAAATTGAGTATACACTTCCCTTACCACGATGGTGCAACCTGGCACTCCACTTTTGTGCTGGACTGCGGCCACGACAAACCGCATCCCCGGTGGCGATACTCTGCGTAGCATTAGGAAATTTGCGCGCTTACCGCCCCAGTGCGCTCCACTTCCTCTCGGGTGTGGTAACCCCAATTTCATGGCTAAGGTGGGACTTCCGTGCTGGGTGCAGGAAGTCCCGCCTTGCCTCAGTTACTACCCCCAAACGGGGTGTTACCAAATTTTGGCCCCTAAGTGTCTAAATGGGGTAGAAGAATCAGAGGGATCTGAGGGTACAGATACACAAATCACTAAAGGTAGCGATGCAGGGTAATAAGGCCATAATAAAAGGAAACAAAGCACTGGGGTTCAATTCTAGAGGGATAGACTGAAAAGCAGAGACGTTATGTTCAGCTTGTATAGGACCTTGGTTAGACCACACTTGGGAGTACTGTGAACAGTTCTGATCTCCATATTATAAAAAGGATATCATCATAGAGGCACTACAGCAATTGCAAAAAGATTTACTCGAATGATGAGGATATGCCCATCAGTAAAGATTGAACAGGCTAGGGATCTTTTCTCTAGAAAAATGAAGATTGAATCTGATATTTCAAATTATGAAAGGGTTTGATAGAGTAGTTGTAGAGATGATGTTTCCACTTGCAGGTGAGACCAGAACTTGGGGCCATAAATATAAGAACTCGTTACCACTAAGTAGTAGTTGGGGCGAGTAGCATAGATGCATTCAAGGAAAAAGCTAGATAAGCACATGAGCAAGAAAGGAATAGAAGTACAGGTATATGTTGGTGGGGTTAGATGAAGAGGGTGGGAGGACGCTCATGTGAATAAAGGAGAACCAGTTGATGTCGTATATTTGGATTTCCAGAAAGCATTTGATAAGGTGCCACACAAAAGGTAAGAGCTTACGGGGTTGGGGATAATATATTGGGGCAGAAATCCCGGCCTCCCCGGGTCCGTATGGTGTGTGTACGGACCCAGGAAGGCTTCGCAATAGCCGGTTTTCGGCGCGCAATGTGCATGCACCAAAAAATGGCTTTTACGATCTGTCAAGCTCTGGCTGAACAGATCCTCCGTATCCCCACAGCCAGGAAATTCGCATGGGCAAGATTGCGGTATTACCCATCACTTGCCCAGCAAATGTCCTGAAAACTCTTGCACCTGGTAAAAGCGTAAGAGTTTTAAAATATACAAAAACATATAAAAATAAAATTGTAAAAACAAATTTTAATGTTAAAAAAACCCTGCCCACTAAGGTAAGTTTATTATAACCCTAATTACAAAACTTAAAAACAAAAATCGGAAAAATATATTTAAGACATTTATTAACTTTAATTTAAATTAATTTTAATTATGTGAGATATGTTTTTTATTTTTTATTATGGTGTTTAGTGTTTGTTTTTTCCCCCTCATTAATAGCAATGAGAACTTGTAGATATGGAATTCTCATTACTATTAATGAGAATGCTGTGGAATACCTTACCTGATTGGTTGTGCAGTCACACGTGACTGCACCATCCGCGTTGGAACCTGGAGGACGGGAGTGCTTCTGCAGTGCGGGAAGAGAAGGCCTCCCCACCAGAATCCCAGGCGCCTCCGGAACCACCAGGTAAATTCGTAAAAATTCTCCGTCGGAGGCATTCGTTCGAAAGAAGCCTCAGACTGGAATTTCAGGGCCTGCGTGGATAGAGGATTGGCTAACTAACAGAAGACAGAGAGGCAGGATAGATGGGTCATTTTCAGATTGGCAAACTATAACTGTAACTAGTGGGGTGCCTCAGGGATCAGTGCTGGGGCCTCAACTATTTACAATTTATATTAATGACTTGGATGAAGAGACCGAGTGTAATGTAGCCAAATTTGCTGATGATACAAAGATAGGTGGGAAAGCAAGTTGTGAGGAGGATGCAAATAATTTACAAAGGGATATAGATAGGCTCAGTGAGTGGACAAAAAATTGGCAGATGGACTATAATGTGAGAAAATGTGAGGTTATCCACTTTGGTAGGAGAAATAAAAAAGCAAATTATTATTTAAATGGGGAGCAATTACAAAATGCTATAGTACAGAGGGATCTGCTAATGCAAAAGTTAGCATGCAGGTACAGTAAGTAATCAGGAAGGCAAATGGAATGCTGTCCTTTATTGCAAGGGGAATGGTGTATAAAACTGGGGAAGTCCTGCTCCAACTGTCCAGGGCATTGGTGATACCTCACCTAGAGTACTGTGTACAGTTTTGGTCTCTTTATTTAAGGAAGGATATACTTGCATTGGAAGCAGTTTAGAGAAGGTTCACGAGGTTGATTCCCAAGATGAAAGGGATTCCCGAGATGTCAAATGAAGAAAGATTGAGCAGATTGGGCAGAGACTCCTTGGAGTTTAGAAGAATGTGAGGTGATCTAAGATTCTGAGGGGACTTGAGGGTAGATGCAGAGAGGATGTTTCCCCTTATGGAGGAATCTAGAACTAGGGGGCATCGTCTCAGAATAAGGGGTTCGCCCATTTAAAACAGAAATGAGGAAGAATTTATTTTCTCAGCGGGTCGTGAATCTTTGGAATTCTCTAACCCCAGAGAGCTGTGGAGGCTTGGTCATTGACTATATTCAAAGGAGGAGATAGACAGATATTTGTATGATAAGGGAGTCAAGGGTTATGGTGAACGGGCGGGGAAGTGGAGTTGAGGCCAGAATCAGATCAGCCATGATCTTATTAAATGGCGGAGCAGGCTCGAGGGGCCAAATGGCCTATTCCTGCTCCTATTTCTTATGTTCTTATGAACACAAACACTGGCATGGATCTGTTGGGCCGAATGGCCTGTTTCGGTGCTGTAAATACTTTGTAACTTTGTACTATGTCATAGTCCAATTTGTTTTTAAACTTCTTGTATGCTGGTTTGTTGTTTGAATTTTATAGGTCTGGAGATTTGAAAAGCGGCTGCACTAATTGATCATTAAATGGCAAAATGATCTGAAAGTACCGCAAAGTGAGATACATGCAAATTAATGGGAATATGGGTTTAAACTTGATATTTGCCTCTCCCTAGATTCTATATTATGCAACTACATGGCATATGATGACAGAAAACCTGAGCAACACTATATTAAATAATTGGGCAGCTTACAAAAACTGAAGTGTGTTCCATTTTTCAATTTACTCAAATGGACAAAGTGAACACATTGACGAGCAACTGAATACTAGGAAATAAATTAAGCTACCATCTAATTTCCAGATTCAGTCAGCCAGACTACAGCAGCATGACTTTCATCTGAATTTCAAGATTAGAATGCAACAAACTTCCTGAATTAGGTAAATGCACCCCTCAGTGTGGAACTGAGCCATATAAGCCAGAAAGTTTGCAGATTAAATTTTCAGTCTGTGCTGAATTAGCTGACAATAGTCAGGGTGGCATTCGGGCTAAAACTGGCCTTATCATTGTTGTGCGAGGAAGGAAGCAGAAGAACAATGCCAGGGCTCCCATTCCTGCAGGACCCAAGTTTCGGATGGAGTTGCTCCCATTTTTTTTGGAGCAACTAGTTTAGTTTGGAATATCTTAGAAATCACAATTCCAGGCATTTAGATTGCTCCAGTTCTAGTGAGTTAGTTTATTTTCATTTTCGTTCAGTTTTTTTTTTCAAAAGGGGTGTTACCAGCCACTTACGCCCGTTTTGCAAGTTTAGGCACCAAAAAGTTACCCCAAACTAACATAGAACGGAGTAAGTGTCGACTTTTATACCTTCAGAAAAATCTTGCATACACTTTAGAATTAGGCGCAGGTAGCCAGAGATTGGGGGGGGGGGGGGGAGGGGAAGTTAGAGGGAAGTTAGGGGATTTTCCAAAGCATTAAACACTTCACTTTTAAAAATAAAGAACCATCATCAATAATAAATGATCAATAAAAAAATCATTCAATCAATCAATAAATAAAAAATAAAAAATTCCTACCTCACCAACCCATTCGAGAGCACCGGGGGCCCAGCTAGGGCTAGGGGCTGCGTGCTGCAGGCTGGAAATCGGCACTCTGCCCGCTCCAGGAGCCCATTCGGCCAGGGCTCGGGTCGGCGTGCTTTAGGCCCCTCCCACACAGCCCATGCACACGGAATCTGGGGGCCAGGAGCTACTGCGCATGCGCACAGCTGCCGGCACTCTTTTTGGCCCAGGGCTGTAGCCCCCACCCGCTGTTGTGCTGCGTCACGCTGACTGCTGAACAGGCCTGCTGCACTTGGAGAATCATGAGGTAAGTTTTTGGTTCACTTTTCATTCCACAAAATAGCCTCTGAGGTGCGCCGTTCTAGCGGATATCGGAAACTTGGGCCCCTGATTTCTCATCTGTAACCCTTACTACACAATGAGGCCAGTGGACACACCAAGTCCTGCTCACCCATTGCTGTGCCTGCTAACCCTACATTGGCTCCTGATCCACCAATGCCTCAATTTAAAAGTTCTCACCCTTATGTTCCAATCTCTTCATGGTCTTGCCCTTCCCTACTTCTGCAACATCCTCCAGCCCTACAGTTCTCCAAGAACTCTGCATTCCTCCAACTCTGAAACCCTGTGCATCTTTGTGGGAATGAGGTGGAGGGAGCAGGAGGTAACTTCCCAAGGACGAGTCGAGTTTGGAGAGAACATTCATAAGAACATAAGAAATAGGAGCAGGAGTAGGCCACTCGAGCCTGCTCTGCCGGGTGATCTGATCATGGACTCAGCTCCACTTCTCTGCCCTCTCCCCATATCACTCAAAAATCTGTCCATCTCTGCCTTAAATATATTCAATGACCCTCTCTGCAGCAGAGAATTCCATAGATTTACAACCCTCAGAGAAGAAATTCCTCCTCATCTCAGTTTTAAATGTGGTGGCCCCTTATTCTGAGACTAGTTTTAGTTTCCCCTATGAGTGAAAATATCCTCTCTGCATCTACCTTGTCGAGCCCCCTCATTATCTTGTATGTTTCGATAAGATAACCTCTCATTCTTCTGAACTCCAATGAGTAGAGGCCCAACCTATTCAACCCATCTCTGGAATCAATCTAGTGAACCTTCTCTGAACAGTCTCCAATGCAAGTATATCCTTCCTTAAATACAGAGACCAAAACTGTTCGCAGTACTTTAAGTGTAGCCTCACCAATACCCTGTACAGTTGTAGCAGGACTTCTCTGCTTTTATACTCCATCCCCCTTGCAATAAAGGCCAACATTCGATTTGTGCAGGTACAGCAAGTATTCACTTTCGTGTTTCATGCACAAGGACCCGCAGGTCCCTATGTACTGCAGCACTTTACAATTTTTCTCCATTTAAATTTTAATTTGTTTTTCTATTTTTTCTGCCAAAGTGGATAACCTCACATTTTCCCACATTATACTGCATCTGCCAAATTTTTGCCCACTTACTTACCCAGTCGATATCCCTCTGCAGATTTTGTGTGTCCTCACAATTTACTTTCCCAATCACCATTTTTGTATCATCGGCAAATTTGGCAACATTACACTCGTCCAATTAATTAATACAGATTGTAAATAGTTGAGGCCCCGACACTGATCCCTGCGGCACCTCACTATATACTGTTTGCCAACCGGAAAATGACCCATTTATCCTGACTCTCTGTTTTCTGTTAGTTAGCCAATCCTTGATCCATGCTAATATATTAGCCCCAAACCCATGAACTTTTATCTTGTGCAGTAACCTTTTATATGGCACCTTATCAAATACCTTCTGGAAATCCAAATACACCACATCCACTGGTTTCCCCTTATCCACCCTGCTCATTGCATCTTCAAAGAACTCCAGCAAATTTGTCATAAAACCATGCTGACTCTGCTTAATTGAATTATGCTTTTCCAAATGTCCCGCTACTGCTTCCTTAATAATGGAATCCAGTATTTTTCCAACCACAAATGTTAGACTAACTGGTTTATAGTTTCCTGCTTTTTGTCTGCCTCCTTTTTTTAAATAGGGGCGTTACATTTGCAGTTTTCCAATTCGCTGGGACCGCCCCAGAATCCAATGAATTTTGGTAGATCACAAGCAATGCATCCACTATCTCTGTAGCAAATTCTTTAAAGACCCTATGATGCAAGCCTTTAGCACCATTATTTTACCGAATACTACTTCTTTAGTGATAGTGATTGTATTAAGCTCCTCCCTCCCTGTAGCCACTTGATTATCCACTATTGGGATTTTTTCATGTCTTCTACCATGAAGACCAATACAAAAATATTTGTTCAATGTCTCTGCCATTTCCCTGTTCTCCATTATTCATTCCCCAGTCTCGTCCAGAGAGGGCATTGGTGGAGATGGCGGGGGGGGGGGGGGAAGAAAGAGAGAGGACGGGGGGGAAAGAGAGAGGACGGGGGGGAAAGAGAGAGGACGGGGGGGAAAGAGAGAGGACGGGGGGGAAAGAGAGAGGACGGGGGGGAAAGAGAGAGGACGGGGGGGAAAGAGAGAGGACGGGGGGGAAAGAGAGAGGACGGGGGGGAAAGAGAGAGGACGGGGGGGAAAGAGAGAGGACGGGGGGGAAAGAGAGAGGACGGGGGGGAAAGAGAGAGGACGGGGGGGAAAGAGAGAGGACGGGGGGGAAAGAGAGAGGACGGGGGGAAAGAGAGAGGACGGGGGGAAAGAGAGAGGACGGGGGGAAAGAGAGAGGACGGGGGGAAAGAGAGAGGACGGGGGGAAAGAGAGAGGACGGGGGGAAAGAGAGAGGACGGGAGAGAGGTCATGTTTGGTTGCTCTACCAATCTCTTCAGCTGTGACTGGCAGTTCATCAATGTATCAAAAATAAAACACTTCTTCACTATCGGGTGTAACTTGTGATGGGGAAGGCAATCTAGACATTGCTTCAGCATTACTGTAATCAGCTGATTGTCTGTATTCAATATCATATGTATATGCTGACAAAATCAAAGCCCATCTCTGCATTCGGCTGCAGCTAATGTTGGAACTGGGGACTTTGGATGGAGGATTGCTGTCAGGGGCTTATGGTCTGTAACGATGGTAAACTTATGACCATACAAGGTAGTTGTGGAACTTTTTGACCCCAAAAATTAATGCCAAAGCTTCCCTTTCAATTTGTGCATAATTACACTCACTGGCACAGAGTGCATGAAGCAAAAGCAATTGGTCTCTCCTCCCCACTACGTAATACTGTCCCAACTCCATATGGAGAGGCATCATATGCGCGCTTAATCTCCTTAGATATGTCATAGTGAACTAACACGGTGCTCTCTACCAATTTGCTTTTACACTCCTTGAATGCTGTTTCGCATTCTTTTGACCACTTCCAATGGACCTGTTTTGTCAAAAGTTCATTCAATGGATGTAATACTGTAGCCAAATTTGGTAGGAACATCCCATAATAGTTCAAAAGACCCCAAAATGATCGAAGTTCAGTGACATTCCTGGGAGTGGGTGCATTTCTAATTGCATCCAGTTTTTCCATAGTTGGATGTACAGCATCTCTGTTTACTCTGTACCCTAAGTACTCAATTGAGTTTTGAAATAACTCACACTTACGAGCAGACACTCGTACTCTGTGCTTCTCTAGCCATTTGAGAACTTCATTCAATGTTATTATGAATTTGCCTATTTGGTGCTGAAATTAGTATGTCATCTAAATATCATACTACCCCTTCAATACCTTGCAAAATCTGTTCATCACCCCTTGGAATATGGCAGGGGCGGAAGACACTCCAAATGGTAGCCTATTAAATTGATATAGGCCTAGATGAGTATAGTCAAACCTGACTTGGACTCCTCATCTAGTTCAAGCTGTAAGTAGGCATTCGTAAGATCCAGTTTTGAAAAGATCTGACCACCTGTCAGTGTTGTGAACAAATCTTCTATATTTGGCAATGTATTGGGGACATTACCCTCTAGAACCTGGTTTACAGTTACTTTATAATCACCACACAATCTTACCTTACCATCGGACTTAGATATAACAACAATGGGTGTAGCCCAATTACATCGATCTATCTTACAAATAATGTTCTCAGTCTCTAGTCTTTTGAGTTCTTGCTCAACTTTCTCCTTGAGTGCATATGGTACAGAACGTGGCTTGTAGTAAACCGATCTAGCATCCTTCTGTACCCTGACACTCGCCTTGAAGTCTTGGATCAGACTGCCCGTTTCGCAGAACATCTTCGGATAACTCTTGGTAACATCCGTTGATGCAAATCTCGTTTCAACATGAAAAATCTCACTCCAATCCAGTTTCAGTGATCTCAACCAATTTCTTATCTCCTTTCACGACTATTAGAGGCAAGTTCTGAAATTGATCCTTGTATTTCACCGGTACGGTGATACGACCTGCCACAGGAATTTTCTCTCCAGAGTAGCCTCGCAGCTCCATCTTGGATTTCTCCAATGGGAAATCACGCAATTTGTCGAGATATAGCGACTCCGGTACTACACTCACGGATGCACCCGTGTCGAATTCCATTGGTATCTTGAATCCCGCAACATCTATGTGGATTTTGATGCTTTCTGAATCGCTGTCCATTAATCTTGTGCTCCTGATGACGTGTAACTCTAACATCTCCTCGTCCTGTTGTTATTCTTCCATGCTATGTAGTTTCTGAAGATTTCTACTCATAGCTTTAAATGCTGGACTCAGAGCTTTGAAAGCTGATTTACCCTTCAGTCGGCATGCCTTCACAAGATGCCCAGTCTTTCTGCATAAGAAACAGTCTGCCTTCACATATGGACAACTTTGAGCAATGTGTTGTCCCAGGCATCTACAGCATGACTTTGGTGCTCCATTGGAATTTCCAGTTTGAGAATTTGGGCCCCCACCGCCTTTTGCTTTGAACCTGCAGGCAATTCACCTTGGTTGTCTAACGACTGTAATTATTATGAAATTCTCAGTAATATTGGTCGACCATGCTCATCGACCGCGCTGTCTGACAAGCGATATCAAAAGTCAAGTCAGGTTTTGTCAATAACTTTCTTCTGATCACATCATTTTGCATCCCACAACAAAACAGTCCTGCAATGCTCGGTTTTGAAAGTTTCCGAAATTATAGTGAATAGATAACTTTTTTAATGCTACAATGTACTCACTGATATTTTCATTAGTCTCTTGAGTTTGTATACCAAAATGATAGCTTTCAGCAATTTCTAATGGTACGTGGTTGTAGTGCTGCTCCAGCTTCGTTAAAATCTCTAAGCGTGGTGTCCTTTGGCTCTTCAGACACAAGCAGATTTATCAGGGTTTCATACAACTCAGGACCCGCTTCCGTTCCAACACCGCACGGTTCTGCTCAGCATTCTCTGGAACTCCGATTATATTATTGGCAGTGAAATACATTTCTAGCGGGTCCTCATATAGCTTAAACCTTTCCTGGTCACGTTTATATTCACCTAAATGACCCATTACTCCTAAGGATGCCGCCTTTTAACTTTGCAGTTTAAACTAGTGTGCTTGTTTTTTTTTAAACCTCGGATTTTGTAACTTTTTCCAAAGACAGAGAAGCTTCCAAAGTCTCTCTGTCGGCTGGCTGAATCCTTCACCAACAAAATTTGAGCTTTATATCATCCGAAAAATCCCATCTCGTCACCAACTGTGATATATTCACAGAGCACAGCGCACACAGCTTTCTATAATGGCAGGCAACATCTCAGAAGTTCCAGAAGTTTCTGGTCAGCTGACTCATTTATTCACCTTTAGTTGCAGTAACAGTACGTCCACAGGGTGGAGTTAAGACATTACAAGAATATAGAAATATTATATATTCATATAAAAGTAGTCTTCCTTCAAGATCATAAAAGTATAATTCAACTAAAATTCTTATTGTCCAATGTCTCTCGGCCTTTAAACAATTAAACCTAGACTAAGCATTGTAAATTTTTGTTTAATAATCGCATTTAGTTTAGCCCAAATAAATTTATTGTAAATGAGAGTTACAAATATCCATCAGTGCATTTTTCAATCACCCTCAATAACAAAGGCCAAGTTAATCTACTGGTTTCAATTGATTTTAGTAATAATTTTTTCTGATCAATATCAAATTTACCTCAGAACCTTCATGCCACAAAGCCTATTTCCACCCATCGAATATTGTATTATCTTTTGGCAGGTAAAACAGAGAACTCCTCTTTTGCTCCTGGACTCCGTACAACCAATGAAACTAAGTGGAACAGGCAAGTGGACAGTCTGCTTCATGCCACAGTTCACCTTTGACAAGACATGAAAGAAATGGATATACTTGTCAGCTAGAAGATTATAACTGGAGTTGCACAAGATTTGATAGTCAACGCTGGAATGGAAGTTCAGATGAAGAACTATCATTTGTTGTACTGTACCAGCATTACTGAAGCAATCTGACTTGCCCATTGCTACCCCACTACAATTTTTCCCCTCAAGTTTCTCTGGTCCTAGCAAATGCTAGGCTCAAACTCAAAATAAATCTGTCCTTGGTAAAGTTGTAGCGTGGCTAAAACATGAAAAAGCTTTGTATTTGCTGTCAATGTCGGCAGTTGTAGTCTGATTTCAGGCCTACAAACCAAAGCAAGTTCTAGCAAACACAGTCGGCCCTTTAGCCAATTAGCTCTGCTAAGTTACTTACTATAGAAAGTGGGTTGATGTCAGGAAAATATGCAAAGTCTTATTTAGAATTTAGAAAGTTAGCAGCGACATACACACTGGCATCTACAGCCAGTGAAACTCAGTTATACTGATCGATAAACAATCACTAAATCTGAAGGTAAGAATTTCACAATGCCCCACGGGCAAAAGCCGGCACAGAGCAGAGTGCTGCTCAGACATTTTATTTGCCAATGAGTTAACGCTGTTGGAAAGCTGCGCAGCACCGAGAACAACCACTCACATTAAATTGCAAATTAATTTTTAGATCCTGGAGTGATATCAGCATCCAAAAGGGGACAAGGTTTTAATTTCCCCATTTATACTTGCCCAATACTAGTAAAATGCAAGTGATGACAGATGGCATCGGTCCTCCTCCACCTCTCTGGAGCAGTGTGTTTTGAGTATACATTTACTTACTTTAAAGCAGTTCCAATTTATATGTATTTTTAATAAGTGAGAGTGCCTGCATGGTAAAGTCCAAATGGATTAGACCTAGAAACATAATATCCGCCTGTGGGAATACTATGTATGAGTGAGATGGAGAGCCCGGACAGTAACAACCTTAATTATTCTTGTGGAGTTCAGAGGAGCACTCCTGCTGCTCCTGGCCCAACAAAAATGTTTCCTTTTCTTCAGCTGTACATACTGTGGGTAAAACTGGGTGGGGTGTGTATGGTGCATGCTCATCTCATTACATCCCAAAATGGCAATCTGTCCTACAGGCATCATAGGACAGCATAGGACTGATTTGCATCTTAAAAAAGTGTCTGCCGCCTGCAACACACAGGCAACGCCAACCGCCCAGGGCTAGACCCATGTCACGATGGCATCAGCCGGTTTGAGAGCAGGAAACTGACGGCAAGTTTACCCCCACTGCGATTTTCACAATGCTACCGCCCCATTTCCACCAGGCTGAGCGAGTGAAAATCTTCCCCGTCAAGTTCCAGCTCTCACCCTGGGCTCCCAGCACCTTTCTCCTCCCTCCCCTACTACTGCTACTTATTGCTTTCAGTGCAACAGAAATACATTTTTTTGGGAAGGAGAGGATGCACAAGTAAGATGTGATACATTCACAGAGCACAAGCACACACAGCTTCCTACATGGCAGGCAGCTCTCTCGGAAGCCTCCGGAATCTGCCTGGTTCCGTTTAATTATTAACTCTGCAGTTGCAGTACACAATACGTCCACATCCACAGTGTGGAGCTACAAACATTAAAGCTTACAGACATTACACAAGGCAAATAGAAAGCCTTTCTGCATTGTTCCTTGTGGTATAAACTGTATATACAGAGTTATCAACTGAACATCTACCTATATTCCACTTATGTGAAAAAAAACTTCCTAACTTACTTGAGTAAGACTAAAATCAAAAAGATCTTTTTCTCACTTGTACAAGAAACTTGACATTACACTTACCCATTGTGCATCTTTTCTTATAAGCCTATGATCTACTTGCCTTTTCAGGTCAATTTCACACATTTAAAGTCAGTTCACCGGTTGTCTCTGTGCAAACTACCTAATTTAAAACCACAATCAGCAATGAACTGCACTTCAAAGAACTCGTAGTAAACATTTCTACAATAAAATTATTTAAACTTTTACAAGAAAAACCATGCACATAAATTGGAACGAAAGCAAATACAGTTGTATTTTATTGTAGGTTTTAATAGAGAAGACTTGCACCAGACTGTAATTAAGGCTACATTTGTTGCTAATTGAAATGTAGCCAGTGATTCTTAAATCAGGTAAGCATTAACATTCAGTGCACTGAATATAGTCTTTCTGAAATCTGCATTAGACATAGTCCATTACAAAGTAACTTTTATTTATATAGTGCTTTTAATGTAGTGAAACGTCCCAAGGCGTTTCACAGGAGTATTATGAGACAATAAATGTGACATCGAGCTACATAAGGATAAATTAGGGCAGGTGACCAAAAGCTTAACCAAAAGCCAATGTCGGTCAGCAAGCACAGGGGCGATGAGTGAGCTGGACTTGGCGCGAGTTAGGACACGGGCAGCCGAGTTTTGGATCACCTCTAGTTACGTTGGGTAAATTTGTGGGAAGCCAGCCAGGAGTGCGTTGGAATAGTCATGTCTAGAGGTAATAAAGGCATGGATGAGGGCTTCAGCAGCGGATGAGCTGAGGCAAGGGCAGAGACGTGCGATGTTACGGAGGTGGAAATAGGCAGTTTTAGTTATGCTGCGGATATGTGGTCAAAAGCTCATTGAGGTCAAATATGACACCAAGTTTGCGAACAATGTGGTTCAGCCTCAGACAGAAGTTGGGGGAAGGGATGGAGTCAATGGCTAGGGAATGGAGTTTGTGGCGGGGACCAAAAACAATGGCTTCTGGCTTCTCAATATTCAATTGGAGAAAATTTCTGCTCATCGGGAACTGGATGTCGGACAAGCAGTCTGACAATTTAGAAACCGTAAAGGGGTCAAGAGAAGTGGCAGTGAGGTAGATCTGGGTGTCATCAGCATACATGTGGAAACCGATGCTATGTTTTCAGATGGTATCGCCAAGGGGCAATATGTAGATGTGAAATAGGAGGGGGCCAAGGAGAGATCCTTGGGGGGACACCAGAGGTAACGATGCGGGGGTGGGAAGAGAAGCCGTTGCAGGTGATTCTCTGGCTACGATCAGATAGATAAGAATGGAACCAGGCAAGTGCTGTCCCTCCCACCTAGATGACTGTAGAGAGGTGCTGGAGAAGGATAGAGTGGTCAACCGTGTCAAAGATTGCAGACAAGTCAAGAAGGACAAGGAGGGATAGTTTGCCTTTGTCACAGTCACAAAGGATGCCATTTGTGACTTTGATCAGAGCCGTTTCAGTACTGTGGCAGGCGCAGAGGGATTCAAACATGGAATTGTGGAAAAGATGGGCACGGATTTGGGAGGTGACAACATGTTCAAGGACTTGAGAGGAAAGGGAGATTGGAGATGGGGTGGTAGTTTGCATGGACAGAAGGGTCGAGGTTTGTTTCTTGAGTAGAGGGGTGATGATGGCAGATTTGAGGGAGAGGGGTACTGTATCTGAGGAGAGAAAATTGTTAACCATGTCAGCTAACACAGGAGCCAGAAAAGGAAGTTGGGTGGTCAGCAGTTTAGTGGGAATAGGGTCAAGGGAGCAGGTAGTGGGGTCTCATGGACAGGATGAGCTCGGAGAGGTCAGGAGCGGAGATCGGAGAGAAACTGGAGAGGAAGGTGGGAGGTCAGGGCTAGGGCAGGAGGTATCCTTAGAGGACGTTTGCCCGATGGGCTAGACAAGGGAAGGGAAGAGGCAGCAGAACTGATGGTCTCAATCTTAGAGACAAATAAGTCCATGAACTCCTCACACTTATTGTTGGAAGTGAGGGTGGAGACTGGGGAGAGGGTTTTTAAAAAGACGGTTAGCAGTGGAGAATAGAAGCCAGGGTTTATCTTTACATTCCAGAATGATTCTGGAATAGTGAGCAATTTGGACAGACAAGAGCAGGACCCGACAATGCTTTATGTGGTCCAGCCAGATCTGGTCCGCCATATCCATTCATGTTTGCATCCCTCGGACCTAAAGGAGCGAAGATCAGGACTGTACCGGGGGGGACAGCCAGGGTGAGAGAGAGTAATTATTTTAACAGGAACTAGGGCATCAAAGGTGGTAGTGAGGGTGTGATTGAGCAGATCGGTAGCTGCAGAAATGCTATGGTGAATGGAGGGCCAAAGGCTCGACAATTGGGAGTTCATAAGTGCAGTTGTGAGAGAGTTGGGAGATTTTTTTTCCTAGGGACAGACACAGAAGGAGGTAGGGTTGGGGAAGAGTGGAAGGAGGATGTTGGTGGAGAGCGATACGAGGAAGTGGTCAGAGATGGCCTTATCTGCAATTTACACAATGGAAGTAGCGAGGCCACGAGAGATGGCAAGGTCGAGGGGATGGCCATGGAGGGAGAGATTAAAGTAGGATAGGAGGCTAGTGACCTCAGAGGAGAGCATGATGAATTGAGATGAAGGTTGAAATCACCGAGGATGAGAAGTCGTTCGGTGCAGAGGCTGAGGGAGGAAAGCAGTGAAGAAATATCGGTAATAACATGTTTATGGTACTTGGGTGGGCGGTAGAGAACGAGAATTTTAAATGAGAGGTGAGAGGCATGGAATAGGATGAGATGCTCACAAGGAGGAGGAAGTGCCAGAGAAGTACGAGGACATAGCAAGGTGTGATTTGCTGAGGAGAGCCACACCGCCACCATGGCGGTCTGATTGGGACAAGTGGTGGAAAGTATAGCCAGGTGGGGAGGCTTCATTTAAGGGCAAGGTGTCAGCACCCCTCAACCAAATTTCCGTCAGGGACATGATATCGATGCCATCATCCACGATAAGCTCAAGGGCCTTGTTTGCAAATGAACGGACATTATGGAGGGAGATACAGAGAGGGTCGGTGATGGCTGTCCCACTGCCAGTGTCTACTGGGTTAACACTGTGGGGGGGGGGGGGGGGGGGGAGGGTTGGACGGGGAGATGATTGGCAAAATTAGCCCCCAGTCGGCGCCCAGGAAGGTTGGCGAGAGAGTAAGATGGGACAGCTGGGGCTGGTGCTCGTAAGGGGACAGCGACAAGTGCCTCGATGGACCCTTCGTAGGAT
The DNA here is from genome assembly GCF_044704955.1 of Pristiophorus japonicus. Lineage (NCBI taxonomy): Eukaryota > Metazoa > Chordata > Chondrichthyes > Pristiophoridae > Pristiophorus > Pristiophorus japonicus. Next base: position 211,204,631 of record NC_091981.1, on the reverse strand, counting down.
GCCAAGAGAGGCACAGAGGGAAGCTCAAAGCCGGTTCAATCTTTCCCGATGGTTGCACCCTCACAGTTCTAGTATCCTTATAACAAAAATCATACAAGTTTAATTTCTGTACATTTATAAATTATAGTGGTAGAATGGTGAGTCAATAGACTATATCAGAGATTGGTAAGAAACGTATTTGTACATGTGATTTCCAGGCATTTTGAATGGCTAATCCCAACCAGGATCATTAGGCAAAATAAATAGTAAATTGTTCTATTCAGCACTTGTAAATTGAACAGCTTCCCTGTGGTTGGGAAAAAACAGAAACATCATTGAGTGGCTTACTCCTTTGTGTACCTCCAAAGCTGGCTCCAAAATAATATTTGGGTATCTTGGAACAGTTAAGCAACACTTATCAGCTGAGAAATATTGCATAGCGTGGGAGAAGAGTAAGAAGAAACAGTACATTTTGAAAAGACAAATGATATTCCACAATTCATAGCATTTAATTTTTGTTCATTTTAATTTTTTTAATGCACTGAATTCCTCAAAGTATTTGGAATCATTTGAAGGAGAACTTTTAGTGTCATGATTTTAGTTAATCTTGATAATTATGCTAAACATGCTGTTTGCAAGCACTTAGTAGGATCCATTTTTTCCTGCAAATCATCCATTGCACAGATGTGTCTGTAATTATAACAGAAACATAGAAAATAGGTGCAGGATTAGCCCATTCGGCCCTTCGAGCCTGCACCGCCATTCAATGAGTTCATGGCTGAACATGCAACTTCAGTACCCCATTCCTGCTTTCTCGCCATACCCCTTGATCCCCCGAGTAGTAAGGACTACATCTAACTCCTTTTTGAATATATTTAGTGAATTGGCCTCAACAACTTTCTGTGGTAGAGAATTCCACAGGTTCACCACTCTCTGGATGAAGAAGTTTCTCCTCATTTCAGTCCTAAATGGCTTACCCCTTATCCGTAGACTGTGACCTCTGGTTCTGGACTTTCCCAACATTGGGAACATTCTTCCTGCATCTAACCTATCTAAACCCGTCAGAATTTTAAACGTTTCTATGCGATCCCCCTCTCATTCTTCTGAACTCCAGTGAATACAAGCCCAGTTGATCCAGTCTTTCTTGATATGTCAGTCCCACCATCCCAGGAATCAGTCTGGTGAACCTTCGCTGCACTCCCTCAATAGCAAGAATGTCCTTCCTCAAGTTAGGAGACCAAAACTGTACTCAATACTCCAGGTGTGGCCTCACCAAGGCCCTGTACAACTGTAGCAACACCTCCCTGCCCCTGTACTCAAATCCCCTCGATATGAAGGCCAACATGCCATTTGCTTTCTTAACCGCCTGCTGTACCTGCATGCCAACCTTCAATGACTGATGTACCATGACACCCAGGTCTCGTTGCACCTCCTCTTTTCCTAATCTGTCACCATTCAGATAATAGTCTGTCTCTCTGTTTTTACCACCAAAGTGGATAACCTCACATTTATCCACATTATACTTCATCTGCCATGCATTTGTCCACTCACCTAACCTATCCAAGTCACTCTGCAGCCTCATAGCATGCTCCTCGCAGCTCACACTGCCACCCAACTTAGTGTTATCCGCAAATTTGGAGATACTACATTTAATCCCCTCGTCTAAATCATTAATGTACAATGTAAACAGCTGGGGCCCCAGCACAGAACCTTGCGGTACCCCACTAGTCACTGCCTGCCATTCTGAAAAGTACCCATTTACTCCTACTCTTTGCTTCCTGTCTAACAACCAGTTCTCAATCCACGTTAGCACACTACCCCCAATCCCATGTGCTTTAACTTTGCACATTAATCTCTTGTGTGGGATCTTGTCGAAAGCCTTCTGAAAGTCCAAATACACCACATCAACTGGTTCTCCCTTGTCCACTCTACTGGAAACATCCTCACAAAATTCCAGAAGATTTGTCAAGCATGATTTCCCTTTCACAAATCCATGCTGACTTGGACCTATCATGTCACCTCTTTCCAAATGCACTGATATGACATCCTTAATAATTGATTCCATCATTTTACCCACTACTGATGACTGATGTCAGGCTGACCGGTCTATAATTCCCTGTTTTCTCTCTCCCTCCTTTTTTAAAAAGTGGGGTTACATTGGCTACCCTCCACTTCATAGGAACTGATCCAGAGTCAATGGAATGTTGGAAAATGACTGTCAATGCTTCCGCTATTTCCAAGGTCACCTCCTTAAGTACTCTGGGATGCAGTCCATCAGGCCCTGGGGATTTATCGGCCTTCAATCCCATCAATTTCCCCAACACAATTTCCCGACTAATAAGGATTTCCCTCAGTTCCTCCTTCTTACTAGACCCTCTGACCCCTTTTATATCCGGAAGGTTGTTTGTGTCCTCCTTAGTGAATACCAAACGAAAGTATTTGTTCAATTGGTCCGCCATTTCTTTGTTCCCAGTTATGACTTCCCTTGATTCTGACTGCAGGGGACCTACGTTTGTCTTTACTAACCTTTTTCTCTTTACATATCTATAGAAACTTTTGCAGTCCGTCTTAATGTTCCCTGCAAGCTTCCTCTCGTACTCTATTTTCCCTGCCCTAATCAAACCCTTTGTCCTCCTCTGCTGAGTTCTAAATTTCTCCCAATCCTCAGGTTCGCTGCTATTTCTGGCCAATTTGTATGCCACTTCCTTGGCTTTAATACTATCCCCGATTTCCCTAGATAGCCACGGTTGAGCCACCTTCCCTTTTTTATTTTTACACCAGCAGGGATGTACAATTGTTGTAGTTCATCCATGCGGTCTCTAAATGTCTGCCATTGCTCATCCACTGTCAACCCCTTAAGTATCATTCACAAATCTATTCCAGCCAATTCACGCCTCATACCTTCAAAGTTACCCTTCTTTAAGTCCTGGACCATGGTCTCAAGGGAGGGTTCTCAACATCCGTTATTAAAACTTGCATTTTATGATACCTGATTTCCTAAGTAAATGTAATAAGATTTTCATGGTTGTCTCACAGGAACCACATGCCATTTCACAGCAGACAAATTGGCACTTGAGTGGCACCCCATCCACCACCTTAAACATTCACTCCCTCCATCATCGGCACACTGTGGCTGCAGTGCGTACCATCCACAAGATATACTGCAGCAACTCACCAGGCTTTTTCGCTAGCACCTCCCATACCACTGACCTGTACCATCTAGAAGGACAAGGACAGCAGGTGCATGGGAACACCATCACCTGCAAGTTCCCCTCCAAGTCAAACACCATCCAGAGTTGGAAATATATCGCCGCTCCTTCATCATCGCTTGATTAAAAGCCTGGAATACCCTCCCTAACAGCACTATGGGAGTACCTTCACTGCACGGACTGCAGCAGTTCAAGGCGGGGGCTCACCACCATCTTCTCAAGGGCAATTAGGGATGGGCTATAGGGATGGCCTTGCCAGCAATGCCCACATCCCAGGAACTATTTTAAAACAAATCATGTTCAGAAAACTTACCTTGGCCAAGGCAGTCACAAGTCAATGTTCCAACTTAAAATCACAGGTTTTTTGAGCAGGCGAGCGGGCCATCTATAGGTTACCCAAATATGCAGATCAGATCTGATGATGTCAATTCAGCTCAACCAGCAACCCACATCTCATGCTTGCCCACAATAGCATTGGTAGGAACGACAGTCCTTTTAAAGACAAACTCTCATCTCTACCTTGAAGATATCCATCATCATGAAAGGGCGGCACCACTACGTTAAGAGAGACAGACTCAGGACAGATGTAACAGTCAAAAACTGGGTATCCGTAAGATGCTCAGGGACACCAGAAGCAGCAGAATTATATACCTCCACAATGTGTCACCTCATGTCCCGGTACATCCCATCACCATTGAGCTGGGAGGCCAACCCTAATTTAATGATATACCTAAAAAGGGTGTGTCAGAGGCAGACTGATATAGTTACTAAACAAGGATACTAGCACGTTAAACACCAAGGTCAGTAGGCTATAGACAGAACTAAGCTGAGAGATCAGAGCAAAGCTCTCTAGTCCTACCACATCCAGTCAAGAATGGTGGTGGATAAGCAGGCCACTAACAGGAGGAGCAGACTCCTTGAACATCCCCATCCTCAACCACAGTGGAGCCCAGCAGACCAGTACAGGGCTAAAGTGCTAGCAAGGTTCTTAGCCAAAAGTGCCAACTAGGTGATCCTACTTGGCCACTTCGTAAGGTCCCCATCAGCATAGATGCCAGTGTCCAGCCAATTCAATTGAATCCACATATTAAGAAACTGCTGAGTGCACTGGACACAGCAAAGACTCTGACAATATCCCATTGGTAGGGATGAATACCTGTACAACAGAGCTAATCATTCACCTGGTCATCCTGCTCCAATACAGCTGTGACACTGGCACCTACCCAACAATTTGGAAGGTTACTCAGGCATGTGCTATCCACCAAAGCAGAATAAATCTAACCTGACCAATTTCCACCCCATCAACCTCCAGTAATCATCAATAATGTCATCAAGCAACATCTACTCACCAACAACCTGCTTGCTGATGCTCAGTTCCGGTTCCACCAGAACCATTCGGTTCCAGACTTTACCACAACTTTGATCTAGACATGGACACAAGATAGGAATGAGAGAAGGCAGGGCAGCTACCCTCAGCATCAAGGCAGCATTCGACCGAGTAGATCACCAAGGAACCTAAGCAAAGCTAGCTTCAATGGAGATTCCAGAAAACCCTCCAGTGGCGGGAGTCATACCTGACAAAGAAAGAAAGATAGACTTGGCTGATGGGACACCAATTATCACAGCCCCAAGATATCATTGCCAGAGGCATCTTCTGCTGTTTCATCAATGACCTTCCCTCCATCATAAAGTTAGGATTGTGCCGATTTGCTAACGATTCCCCAGTATGCAGTTCCATTCTCAATTCCTCCCAATATTAAAGCAGCCCTACAGCAGGACCTTGATAATATCCAGGCTTGGGCTAATAAGTGGTAGGTAACATTCATGTCATTTTTTTGATCTTCAATGGCATCAGCACCGAGTTCACCACCATGAACATCTTGAGAGCTACCATGGACAAGGTGGTGAACTGGACCAGCCATATCAATACTGTGGGCCAGATTTTCGGCGAAAACGGTAGAGATACGTGAAACTTTCTGTTTTTAGGCCGAACTTTTGGCCTTTATACCTGTGCCAGGGCCGGTAAGGGCATTGCACAAGTATTCACGGCACAAAAACGCAAGTTTCACCAAATTTAATCTGGGACCGGAAGCGCTGCAAGAGGGGCCTTCGGAGGGGGGAAAAAAAGAAAATTCCAAAAAAATATTTACAAGACCCTTAAACTATCGAATCGCTGCAAAGAAATTAAAAATAAAAACTTTAACTTACCTTTTTTTGCAGGTTTCATACTTACTGCTGCTGGCAGGGCTGCACCGACATGTTTGACCTGTCACTATTCTGGGCGCGGCATACGGGTCGGGAGAGAGACGAAAGTCGGTCGCAAACACAATCCGCGTCATCGCTCATCAGCACACCCCGCCTGGCAGTACTTAGAAGCACCGCTACAAACAGGTACCAGAGTGATATGCTCCTCCTGTACCATGTGGGAACACGGGGACAACACCAGTGTCCCTGACGACTACATGTGCGGGAAGTGTGTCCACCTCCGGCTACTGACGGTCCGCGTTGCAGAGTTGGAGCTGAAGGTGGATTCACTCTGGAGCATCCACGATGCTGAGAATGACGTGAGTATCACGTGTAGTGAGTTGATCTTACCGCAGGAGAAGGGTCCACAGCCAGATAGGGAATGGAAGACCAGCAGGAAGAGTAGTGCAAGGATGGTAGTGCAGGCGTCCCCTGTGGTCATCCCACTGCAAAACAGATACACTGCTTTGAGTGCTGTTGAGGGGGATGACTCATCAGGAGTGGGCAGCAGCAGCCAAGTTCATGGCACCGTGGCTGGCTCTGTTGCACAGGAGGGCAGGAAAAAGAGTGGGCGAGCGATAGTGATAGGGGATTCAATTGTAAGGGGAATAGATAGGCGTTTCTGCGGCCGCAACCGAGACTCCAGGATGGTATGTTGCCTCCCTGGTGCAAGGGTCAAGGATGTCTCGGAGCGGGTGCAGGACATTCTAAAAAGGGAGGGAGAACAGCCAGTTGTCGTGGTGCATGTTGGTACCAATGACATAGGTAAAAAAAGGGATGTGTTCCTACGAAATGAATTTAAGGAGCTAGGAGCTAAATTAAAAAGTAGGACCTCAAAAGTAGTAATCTCGGGATTGCTACCAGTGCCACGTGCTAGTCAGAGTAGGAATCGCAGGATAGCTCAGATGAATACGTGGCTTGAGCAATGGTGCAGCAGGGAGGGATTCAAATTCCTGGGGCATTGGAACCGGTTCTGGGGGAGGTGGGACCAGTACAATCCGGACGGTCTGCACCTGGGCAGAATCGGAACCAATGTCCTCGGGGGAGTGTTTGCTAGTGCTGTTGGGGAGGAGTTAAACTAATATGGCAGGGGGATGGGAACCAATGCAGGGAGACAGAGGGAAACAAAAAGGAGGCAAAAGCAAAAGACAGAAAGGAGATGAGGAAAAGTGGAGGGCAGAGAAACCCAAGGCAAAGAACAAAAAGGGCCATTGTACAGCAAAATTCTAAAAGGACAGAGGGTGTTAAAAAAACAAGCCTAAAGGCTTTGTGTCTTAATGCAAGGAGTATCCGCAATAAGGTGGATGAATTAACTGTGCAAATAGATGTTAACAAATATGATGTGATTGGGATTACGGAGACGTGGCTCCAGGATGAGCAGGGCTGGGAACTCAACATCCAGGGGTATTCAACATTCAGGAAGGATAGAATAAAAGGAAAAGGAGGTGGGGTAGCATTGCTGGTTAAGGAGGAGATTAAGGCAATAGTTAGGAAGGACATTAGCTTGGATGATGTGGAATCTATATGGGTAGAGCTGCAGAACCAAAGGGCAAAAAACGTTAGTGGGAGTTGTGTACAGACCTCCAAACAGTAGTAGTGATGTTGGGGAGGGCATCAAACAGGAAATTAGGGGTGCGTGCAATAAAAGTGCAGCAGTTATAATGGGTGACTTTAATATGCACATAGATTGGGCTAACCAAACTGGAAGCAATACGGTGGAGGAGGATTTTCTGGAGTGCATAAGGGATGGTTTTTTAGACCAATATGTCGAGGAACCAACTAGGGGGGAGGCCATCTTAGACTGGGTGTTATGTAATGAGAGAGGATTAATTAGCAAGCTCGTTGTGCGAGGCCCCTTGGGGAAGAGTGACCATAATATGGTGGAATTCTGCATTGGGATGGAGAATGAAACAGTTAATTCAGAGACCATGGTCCAGAACTTAAAGAAGGCTAACTTTGAAGGTATGAGGCGTGAATTGGCTGGGATGGATTGGCGAATGATACTTAAGGGGTTGACTGTGGATGGGCAATGGCAGACATTTAGAGACCGCATGGATGAACTACAACAATTGTACATTCCTGTCTGGCATAGAAATAAAAAAGGGAAGGTGGCTCAACCGTGGCTATCAAGGGAAATCAGGGATAGTATTAAAGCCAAGGAAGTGGCATACAAATTGGCCAGAAATAGCAGCGAACCTGGGGACTGGGAGAAATTTAGAACTCAGCAGAGGAGGACAAAGGGTTTGATTAGGGCAGGGAAAATGGAGTATGAGAAGAAGCTTGCAGGGAACATTAAGACGGACTGCAAAAGTTTCTATAGATATGTAAAGAGAAAAAGGTTAGTAAAGACAAACGTAGGTCCCCTACAGTCAGAATCAGGGGAAGTCATAACGGGGAACAAAGAAATGGCGGACCAATTGAACAAGTACTTTGGTTCGGTATTCGCGAAGGAGGACACGAACAACCTTCCGGTTATAAAAGGGGTCGGGGGGTCTAGTAAGGAGGAGGAACTAAGGGAAATCCTTATTAGCCGGGAAATTGTGTTGGGGAAATTGATGGGATTGAAGGCCGATAAATCCCCAGGGCCTGATGGACTGCATCCCAGAGTACTTAAGGAGGTGGCCTTGGAAATAGTGGATGCGTTGACAGTCATTTTCCAACATTCCATTGACTCTGGATCAGTTCCTATGGAGTGGAGGGTAGCCAATGTAACCCCACTTTTTAAAAAAGGAGGGAGAGAGAAAACAGGGAATTATAGACCGGTCAGCCTGACATCGGTAGTGGGTAAAATGATGGAATCAATTATTAAGGATGTCATAGCAGTGCATTTGGAAAGAGGTGACATGATAGGTCCAAGTCAGCATGGATTTGTGAAAGGGAAATCATGCTTGACAAATCTTCTGGAATTTTTTGAGGATGTTTCCAGTAGAGTGGATAAGGGAGAACCAGTTGATGTGGTATATTTGGACTTTCAGAAGGCGTTCGACAAGGTCCCACACAAGAGATTGATGTGCAAAGTTAGAGCACATGGGATTGGGGGTAGTGTACTGACATGGATTGAGAACTGGTTGTCAGACAGGAAGCAAAGAGTAGGAGTAAATGGGTACTTTTCAGAATGGCAGGCAGTGACTAGTGGGGTACCGCAAGGTTCTGTGCTGGGGCCCCAGCTGTTTACACTGTACATTAATGATTTAGATGAGGGGATTAAATGTAGTATCTCCAAATTTGCGGATGACACTAAGTTGGGTGGCAGTGTGAGCTGCGAGGAGGTTGCTGTGAGGCTGCAGAGCGACTTGGATAGGTTAGGTGAGTGGGCAAATGCATGGCAGATGAAGTATAATGTGGATAAATGTGAGGTTATCCACTTTGGTGGTAAAAACAGAGAGACAGACTATTATCTGAATGGTGACAGATTAGGAAAAGGGGAGGTGCAAAGAGACCTGGGTGTCATGGTACATCAGTCATTGAAGGTTGGCATGCAGGTGCAGCAGGCGGTTAAGAAAGCAAATGGCATGTTGGCCTTCATAGCAAGGGGATTTGAGTACAGGGGCAGGGAGGTGTTGCTACAGTTGTACAGGGCATTGGTGAGGCCACACCTGGAGTATTGTGTACAGTTTTGGTCTCCTAACCTGAGGAAGGACATTCTTGCTATTGAGGGAGTGCAGCGAAGGTTCACCAGACTGATTCCCGGGATGGCGGGACTGACCTATCAAGAAAGACTGGATCAACTGGGCTTGTATTCACTGGAGTTCAGAAGAATGAGAGGGGACCTCATAGAAACATTTAAAATTCTGACAGGGTTAGACAGGTTAGATGCAGGAAGAATGTTCCCAATGTTGGGGAAGTCCAGAACCAGAGGTCACAGTCTAAGGATAAGGGGTAAGCCATTTAGGACCGAGATGCGGAGGAACTTCTTCACCCAGAGAGTGGTGAACCTGTGGAATTCTCTACCACAGAAAGTTGTTGAGGCCAATTCACTAAATATATTCAAAAAGGAGTTAGATGAGGTCCTTACTACTAGGGGGATCAAGGGGTATGGCGAGAAAGCAGGAATGGGGTACTGAAGTTGAATGTTCAGCCATGAACTCATTGAATGGCGGTGCAGGCTAGAAGGGCCGAATGGCCTACTCCTGCACCTATTTTCTATGTTTTTATGTTTCTATGATCCCATCTGCGCGTTGCGACCAGGTTTTCGCCGCAGAAGGTCAAATCGCGGCGAAAACCCGGTCACAAACCTCTCGAAAATCCGGCCGTGTGCCTAAAAGAGCATAGCAGAGGCTATGATTGGTCACCTCCTGACCCCTCAAAGTCTCACCACTATTTACAAGGTTGAAGTCAGGAGTGTAATGGAATACTTGCTTGGATGGGTGTAGCCACAATAAGACTCACGGATCAAAACACTATCTCGGCAGAGCAATTTGCTTGATTGGTGGTCCTGGACTGAACAATGTGGCTGCAGTATGTACAATGAGATGCATTGCAACAACTCACCAAGGCTACTTCGACTGCACTTCCCTTCCCTGTGACCGTTACCACGGAGAAGGACAAGAACAGCAATGTTGTGGGAACACATCACCACAACAACTGTAGCACCTCTCAGGGCAAATAGTGATGACATTGTCAATGTTGCCCACATCGTCAATGTTGCCCACATCCTTAACAATTTTTTTTTAAATGTGGAAAAAACCTCACACTTCAAAATGCTGTTAAAAACTCAAGTATTTTTGCCTATTGATATGGGGTGACTATCCCAGAAATTTTGGAAGCAAGAGCAGAAATCACATATCAAGTGTAGTTAAAATTTCATAAATAATTTTAAATTCACTGATACATGACTAGTGTTGTAATGCATGTACTTTTTTTTTTGTTCCTGGGATGTGGGTGTTGCTGGCAAGGCCAGCATTTATTGCCCATCCCTAATTGCCCTTGAGAAGGTGGTGGTGGTGAGCTGCCTTCTTGAACCACTGCTGTCCCTGTGGTGAAAGTACTCCCATGGTGCTGTTGGGAGAGGAAATTCCAGGATTTTGACCCAGTGACAATGAAGGAACAGCAATATATTTCCAACTCTGGATGGTGTGTAACTTGGAGGTGTTGGTGTTCCCATGCACTTGCTGCCCATGTCCTTCTAGGTGGCAGTGGTTGTGGGTTTGGGAGGTGTTGCCAAAGAAGCCTTGGTGAGTTGCTGCAGTGCATCTTGTAGACGGTACATACTGCAGCCATGGTGCGCTGGTGATGGATGGAGTAAATGGTTAAGGTGGTGGATGGGGTGCCAAGCGGGCTGCTTTGTCCTGGGTGGTGTCGAGCTTCTTGAGTGTTGTTGGAGCTGCACTCAACCAGGCAAGTGGAGTGTATTCCATCATACTCCTGACTTGTGCCTTGTAGATGGTGAAAAGGCTTTGGGGAGTCAGGAGGCGAGACAATCGCCGCAGAATACCCAGCCTCTGACCTACTCTTGTTGCCACAATATTTGTGGCTGGTCCAGTTATGTTTCTGGTCAATGGTGACCCCCCCCAGGATGTTGATGTTGGGGGATTCGGCGATGGTAATGCCGTTGAATGTCATGGGGCAGTGGTTAGACTCTCACTTATTGGAGATAGTCATCGCCTGTCACTTGTGTGGCGCAAATGTTATTTGCCACTTATCAGCCCAAGCCTGAATGTTGTCCAGGTCTTGCTGCATGTAGGCAAGGACTGCTTCATCATCTGAGGAGTTGAGAATAGAACTGAACACTGCAATCATCAGCGAACATCCTCACTTCTGACCTTATGTTGGAGGGAAGGTCATTTGTGAAGCAGCTGAAGATGTTTGGACCTAGAACACTGCTCTGAAGAATCCCTGCAGTGATGTCCTGGGACTGAGATCATTGGCCTCCAACAACCACAACCATCTTCCTTTATGCTAGGTATGACTCCAGTCAGTGGAGAGTTTTCTCCCTGATTTCCATTATCTTCAATTTTACTTGGGCTGCTTTTTTACCACACTTGGTCAAATGCTGCCTTGGTGTCAAGGGCAGTCACTCTCACCTCTCCAATTCAGCTCTTTTGTCCATGTTTGGACCATAGGCTACAAGATTATCAGTAAACAAAAAGTTGGGGGAAAGGCTACATCAGGCTTGTTAAAATGTGTCAAAAAGTTTTAACTTTAGTGAAATGGTAAATTAATGTCCAAGAAAACAGGATTTATGGACTAAATGTCCAATGTAGCCATCTTCAATTGGAATCCATTGATTGATTAAAAACACACTTATCAAGCTTGATGGAAATCCAACATTGAAAAGGAGACTTGAATTTATACTGTGCCTAATCCCTTGCCATTACTTTGAAGTGATTTTGCTGTTCTGTCGGCAAATACGGAGCCTATATCCACATAGCAATATCCCACTAAAGAAAGAAAAACAATTGCATTTATATAGCGCCTTTCACAACCTCAGGACATCCGAAAGCACTTTACAGCCAACGGAGTACTTTGGAAGTGTAGATATTTTAACAGCAATGAGATAACCCGTTTTTCATAGTGCTAGTTGAGGGGGTGCTTGTCAAGAGACTTCTGTATTCTTCTTCGAAAAGTGCCTGGGGATTTTTAACATTCACCTAAACAGTCAGACAGGACCTAAGTTTAATGTTTAATCCAAAGGTTGGAACCTGCAACAGTGCAGTGCTCCCTCAGTACTACACTAAAGTGTCAGCGAGATTAAGCACTTAAGTCCTGAAGTGGGGTTGAAACCCAGTCTTCAGACTCAAAGCAAGCATGCCATCAACTGAGCAAAGTTAACAATCGATACATTTTTGAGATGTCATACAACGTCTTAGAGCAAAGATAGTGCACATTTACAAACAAACGAAGCCAAAATGAATTATATTGCTTTATTACAGTAACTTGTGTACAGTAGTCAAACAGGTAGTAGATATTACAAAAAGTAACTTAGTTGATAAAGTTAGAAAGCAATGAAAAATAGAGTAATTATTTTAGACAAAAGAAACTATTGAGACAAAAATAGGAATGAGTTGCAAATCCAATAATTGACAGCTGAAATAAAGTGCAACAATAATCAGCGGTATAAAATCAGCATTATCATTACAAAATCTTTTTCAAAGGAGGTGAATATAACATGGAATTCTTTATCATGTGACTACTGAGACAGAATGCGAGAAATTGGGCTCGGTAACACGTTTTTTGGGCGCTATGAGTGCCATTAGGGATCCAAAATGGTGCACGTGCACACTTCTCTGAAGCAAAACATGCTAGGTGTCATCTTGGTAAAAGCATTAGCGTGCAGTTAATGTCCGCCGGATGTATGCAGAGCAGGCAGATCATAACATCAATCAGCGTACAAATGTTTGGTGCTTTCCATAGTTGTTTCAAGTTGCAAAAGTCTACAGGGAGTGGTGTGGCAGGTGCTGAAGGAAGTTTTGCTGACTTCAAGGCTTCTGCACAAGTCACTTGCTCCCAGACATGGGCGCACTGGTATGAATTCCCCTTGGAATACATCATGACGTGGAGAATGAGCAGGGGCCACACAGAGCAGGACAAGCTGCTGGAAGAGGGAGAAGGGCTCTCAGCAGGAGGCCATATCTGCTTAAGGTGTTCAGGAAGCAATTCTCCTACCTGAACCTCAGTGACGACCAATGTTGGAGACATCTGCGCTTCACTAAGGAGGTCGTCACTGAAATCTTCCAACTACTGGAGCTACAACTGCAACCTCAGAGAAGGGCAAGGACGGCATTGCCACTAGCTGTGAAGGTGACTCTGGCAATAAACCTGTGCGTGTCTGGCTCCTTCCAAGTTGATGCTGGAGATATCAGCAACAGCTCGCAGTTTGCAGTTCACTGTTGCCTAAGCAAGCTCACTGAGACTCTCTATTCAAAGAGAGATAACTTCACTTCATTCCCTCTTGCCAAAGACAAGCAGACGGAGCGAGCATGAGGGTTTGCAAGCTTTGCAGGTTTTCCCAATGGCTGGGTGCCATTGACTGCACACACATTGCTTTGTGGGCGCCACATGTCAACTTTGCCATGCACCAGAACCAAAAAGAATTCCACTCCCTCAATGTGTAGCTGGTGTATGACCATAGGCAGCAAATCAGTAAAAAAAAAATGTGTGTGTTTATATAGTGTCCTTCACGACCTCAGTGCTTTACAGCCAATGAAGTACTTTTGAAGTGTAGTCACTGTTGTAAGGTATGAAATGTGGCAGCCAATTGCTTACAGCAAGCCCCCACGAACAGCAATGTGATAATGACCAGATAATCTGTTTTTGTCATGTTGATTGAGGGATAAATATTGGCCAGAACACCGGCGATAAATCCTGTGCTCCTCTTCGAAATAGTGCCATGAGATCTTTTATGTCCACCTGAGCGAGCAAACAGGGCCCCAGTTTAATGTCTCAAAAATGGTACCTCCGACAGTGTAGCACTCCCTCAGTACTGCACTGATTTTTGTGCTCAAGTCTCTGCAGTGAGACTTCTAACTCAGAGGCGAGAGTGCTACCCACTGAGCCACAGCTGTCATGCAGGTCAATGCTCGGTATACTGGCAGCAGTCATTTTGCCTTCATTCTGCGGCATTCCGCTGTGCCAGCTGTATCTTGGCCACCACGGCAAACCAAAGGGTGGCTACTGTCTGACAAGGGCTATCCGCTGACAACATGGCTGATGACTTCGGTTCTCAAACCACGCGCACAATGAGAGCCGTGGTGCCACTAGAAATGTGACAGAGCAGACCATTGGTGTGCTGATGCACGATTCCGCTGCCTGGACCACACTGGAAGAGTGATGCAGTACTTGGCTGAGCGGGTCTCAAGATTTGTAGCGTCATGCTGCACAACCTTGCCACCACCTAATAGACGAGAAGCTAAGGAGCAGGAGCACGAGAAGGATGTGAAAGAGGAGGAGGAAGAGGAAGGGAGGCTGCAACCTAGACTGTACATTACTAATTCAAGTGCCATACCAGTAACTTCAACCCCCAATTCCCCAGTCAACAACAGCCCCACACTCCTTACCTTCCATCATTGAACATCACATTGTCCGCTTAGCCACACGGCAAAAATAAAATCCACAACAAAATAAACATTCCAAACAAAATAAACATTCCAAACAAAATTTATAAATAAAATCATGCCATATTGCATACAAAAGTCAGCTTGTGTATTCCCTTGGTATCTGTCCAGTGTGCCTTTGCCTGTCCTAGTGTTACCCCAGTGGCTGCAGCAAGGCTGGTAGAAGGCTGCTGACTTGCAGTGGAGGAGACTGCAGATGGCCTTGGAGAACGACCTCAAGCAGCTCTGGTCCAGAAGACCCGGCTTCAGACTGCACCACCTCCGCAAGGCCGGCAGCAGTCTGGGTTGGCTGGCTGACGGGCAACATCAAGGGGACTGGCATATTAACAGGGGTGCGAGCACGAATGCTGTCATCCCGAGAAAGGACAGCAGGCTCGTGCTCTATGGACCCAATGCCACTCCCCTGGGCACCCAGAAACCCGAACATAATTGACAAAGGATGAATATAAAAAGGTAGCAAAAAGAACTTGTATTTACATCGTACTTTTCACATCTTCAGAACATGTGAAAAGTGCAGGAAAATAAAATGAGACTAGATACCTTCAGATAAGGAGCGAACATTTACATCGAAATTACAGCAAAGAAGGAGGCTGATGAATCTTTAAGTACCTTTTGCAACATAGAATGTGACAGTACCTCACCAACGTAACCTTAACAACACAAACAAATTATTTTGTACTTCTGTTACTATTCTTAACTTTTAGTCAAATAACTTCCACTTGTTCTACATGAAAAATACAGGTAAATGGACTGAGGTAACATCTTTATACCATAACCATGCATTTGAACAATTTTGAAATGAGAGATTATTTAAAGGGCATTGAGTGACAATATCCTGTATTTCTACTTACTTCTTCAGTTCTACTTTATAATATTTAGCAATTAGAAAAAAAATGAAAAGGTTACCATTGGGTAAACAGCATGCAATGTAAAAGATGCACAGGATATTCAGTACTCAGGAGTTCAAAGCATTTATGAGACGATTATTTACCACTTGACAGTATCATGAACTGCTCTAACTTGATATGAATTATTCACATCTTCTAGCTTCATTAAAGAAAATTACACATCATCTTAATAACTGCTGATTTTAGTGATGAAAGATGCAGCCATTTATGCTACCAGCCGGTTACTTGTGAGTAGTAACACCAACCCACCAATAACCTGCTTACCATTGCTTAGTTCAGGTTCTGCCGAAAGCACTACGCTCCATACCTAATCACAGTCTTGATTCAGACATGGGCACAAGAGATGGATGCTGGAAGAGAGGAGAGAGCAGCTGCCCTTGACATTAAGGAAGCATCTGACCAGGTATGACACCACAGAGCCCTAGTAAAACGATGATCATTGGGGGAATGGGGAAAATCCACCAGTGGCATGGCTATCGGAAGCTAATCATGCCATCTCCAGAACATTGCTGATGGACATCCTCAGGACGTTCTTGGCCCAACCATCTCCAGCTACTTCAATTACTTTCCTTCTGTAATAAGATCAGTAGTGGAGCCGTTCACCGACAATTCTACACTGCGCACCTCTATTAACAATTCTTCAGATAATGAAACAGCCCATGCCTACCTATAGCAGGACCTGGATATCAGGCTTGGGCTTTATAAGTGGCAGCTAACATTCGTGCCATACAAGGGCCAGGCAATGACCTTCTCCAACAAAAGAAAGCCTAGAGATGAACGCCTGAACTTCAACAGCACCACCAATGCGTAATCCCCCACCATCAACATCCAGGGGATCATCACTAACCAGAAGCTTAAGTGGATTGGACATATCAGCAACATGGCTACAACTGCAGGCAGAGGCTGGTTCTCTGCAAGTGACTCATCTGCTGATCCCCAAAGTCTCTCCACCATCTACAAGGCTCAAGTCAGGAGTGTGATGGAATACACACCACTCTCCTTGATGGGTGCAGCCACAACACAAGAAGCTCTACACCATACAAAACATAATCATTTGTTCAATTGATGCTCAATATTCACCCCTCCATCACCAGCTGTAGTATATGCTATCTACAGGATGCAGTGCAGTAACTACACAATGCAGTGCAGCAACTCACCAAGCATCCATCAGCCCAGTAATTTCCATCCCTCAGAAACTCAGAGCAGCAGCATCGTGGGAATACTGTCACCCCAAGTCCACTTCAAACCACACACATCCTGACTTGGGTATCTATTGTTATTCCTTCATCACTGGGTCAGAATATTGGAATTTCTTGACTATCACCATTGAAGGAGTACCATCACCACAAAGACTGCGGCAACTCAAGGAAAAGACACACCACCGCATTCTCAGGACAACTAGGACTGGGCAATAAATTCAGCCTTGGCAGCGGCACCTACATCCAAAGAGAGATCAAAAAGTGCACGCCTACAGTACATAATATGCACTTTTGTCTAAATCACGTAGGACATTACAATTGAGTTCATAAAAAATACTAGAGAGAAAGCCTCCACTCTTAAGCCAATTTAGCAAAATAAACAAATTCTAGTTGGCTAACACTTTTATTAACATTCTTCGGATGAATTAAATAGTGACTTGCAAGTAATGAAACAGGACATACATGACCCTTTCAAGATTTGATTATTAGGTCTTCCCCATCTACTTGGGTTATATTGGTTGTCAAATTCTAAAGGTTGTTTACCAAACTTGAGGCTGACTATTATTGGCACTCCAACACCATATCCCAAATTTCCAGTTTATGTTTTAAAATTTGGCATCAGCAGAAAGATTGAAACAAAGAGGATCTATTACTCTAAGAAAAACGGAGGCAGACCACTTCCGTTGGAGGTGAGCAAAGTTTTCAGTAATAGAATCCGGTATCTTTAATATACTGAGTTATTGAAGGGAAAGATTAGTTTTCTATTCATAGCAAAGGCTCAGTTCAAAGTTTTGAGAGCTTGATACAAGATCCAATTACTGACAGTGCATCCATTAGTCTTCAAGAAAGCTGTGCGAAATTCTTATACAATGCACCATAATTGTTGAGAAAAATTAACATCTGATGCAAATTTTGATGCTTCTTTGACAAGACAATATCTGAACTAAAAGATATGCACTAGAAAGATTAGGGACACCTGACAATAAGTAAAATACTAAGAAGCTTTATCTATATTACAGGTTCTTGTACAACTTTCAATAGCTTCCATTACTAACTTTCAGTGTGTCCAATTCTGTCTTTGTTCAAATTTTCACGCCCATCTCTTTATAAAAGGTTTTAATTGACAAGTACATCCAGATTTTTTTCCCTACTCCAATAACTGCTTTACAAGTAATTCTGTATCAGAATTTCAGAAAAGCAAATCACACTATTATTGATACTAGCTATATTTAATAGTAGGGGAAATACCCCTGCATTGATCATTAAACATCCCAGTACATATAAACTCATTTCTGCTTGTCTGTTATTGAAGTGTTACATTTTCTCATCAATTCTGTATACCCACATGTTTTTTTTGTGATTTACAGAGTGTAGCAAAGGTTAAAAAGTCATTGGATTATTTTAGTGGAGTCTTAAGAGTTACCTGTGAAGATAATTGATGGGAAAATAACAACAGACAAGCAGGAATTATTTCATATGTACTGAGATATTGAATGATCAAAGCAGGGGTATGTCCCCTATAAAATATAGTTAGCATCAATAATAGAAATATTAAAAGCAAAAAACAGAAGGAAATAGTCACATAACTAATGTCTATTAAGCATGACAGGCATAATAATGGTGATTTAAATGTTCTCATAGGACAACTACAATGTTGGGGTATGCATAGTGGGAGCCAACAATTTTTTTTGTATGTTCTCGCATAGGGGTGCAACCAGAAACAACTGTAACAAGGGCAGATGTCTCGCATTTCAGATTTCGGTGGTTGTGCATATGAGACATGAAAAGATTGTACAGGGTGCAGATTTCCCATAGTGCAATGCATGCTCCAGCTACTGCATTTGTCCTGCATACAAAGGACGCTGTTTCAGGTGATGACACCACCTGACAGAGAGCTCCACAGGCAGGAAAAGTTGTTCATATAGAAACATAGAAAATAGAAATTTGGAAATTTTTGACGGATACCAAATTATGGGGAGCAATTGCTGTATTCTCTTGTGTTTCTGGCACAATCAAGAAGGCTTGGCTTAAATGTTAACAAATCTAGTGGTATTGGTTTAGTCATAATCCCATAGTTGACCATCAGTCCAGTCACATTGCTCCAATTCAATTTCCTCGAAAGTTTTTTTTAAGCATGGCTATATCCACCTCGATTCAAGTACGGGTATTATACTTGGCTGCACCAAAGACACTAGAAGAATGTCCAGCTCATCAAATAGTGCCATTGGATCTTTAACATCCATCTAAACATCAGGTTTGGTTCCACATCCTGCCCAAAAAATGGCACTTTTGACAAGATAGTACTTCTTCAATACTGCATTAGAGTGTCAGCCAAACTGGATTAGAACTCAAATACATATCCTTTTGACCCAAAAGCAAAAGGGCTGTCACTGAGCCAAGTTTATGCACAACGCTAGAGGTCCTGGCAGCTTTAAGCTTGCGGAGCTAAAAAAATTACCATTTTGTGATGTTGCACAATGGTTTGATTTGTTTGTATTGTACATGACTCAATGGTTGGCCATTTTGAATGTGATGTTAGCCATTTAAATAGCAAAGATTAAGCAGGTCAACTTCTAAACAAAAGCCTATTTTTAATCATATGATTAAAAGTTGCTTTTAAAGATCATAAAAACTAAAAGTCGCTAATTCCGTTGAATAAGTTAAAATACAGGATTACAAATTTTGACTGACATGAATTATCAGATGAGAGAATAACTGTACATATAAATATGCCAGTAGATTAGCTACAGTAAGCACAGTGTAACCAGAGTGAAGCACATCAGAGAGCACAGGAGTCCGCCATTCGGCCCATCCTGTCTGTTTGAAAGAACTATCCAGTTAGTCCCACTCCTATGCTCTTTCCCCATAGTCCTGCAAATTTCTCCTTTTCAAGTATATATCCAATTCCTTTTTGAAAGTTACTATTGAATCTGCTTCCACCAACTTTTCAGGTAGTGCAATACAGATCATCATAACTTACTGCGTTAAAAAATTCTCCTCATTTCCCCAAGATGTTTGTTTATATACAGAGTATTCTCTCAAGTGCAGCAGTTTACACTGGAGACTTTATTCTGAAATAAATGCAGATTTAAACCCAAATTACATTACTTTAGATCAATATTAGACACGTGATTATCCATCACAGGATTGTAAATCCTACTGCACTCAATTAGAACAACGCATTCAGAATTTTAATTTTGCGTCCTCTGCACATCTGTGTAAACATTATTGGTAATGTAATTTATTGGAAGAGGGAAGAGAGCCAGAGAATTCATTTCAATCTTTTCTAAACTTCTGATTTAAAACTGATTCCAAACTTCCCACTGTAACTTTCAAAAATAAGTTACCAGTACTGGGATATGAGATTTAAAAACAATAATGTACGATATATGCATGCATTTGGAAAGGTTTTACTTTGCTAATATGAAGTAAAACACTTGTGGTAACAATCCAAATTGGAGCACATATTCTTATTACTGTTTAAGTGAAAGGTCTTTGGGGCTAATACTGTCAAATTGATAGTCAAGTGTAAACCTGTCATACTGATAGTCAAGTGTAAAACTGACACTGAGTTCACCTCAGGAATTGCTAGCAGTGTAAAGGCAAGAAGAATCATCATGAAAACTTTCGATGTTTCTCGGCAACATTAGCATCTGTCCATCATTTTCAACACCAGGACAAATCTCATTATCTGGCCTCACTGTGCATATTAAACAACAAGATGTCCAAGAGCAGCTGCAAATTTTAGTCGTACAGGTACTCAAAGTACTGTAAACCACACTGGTGTTGCACCAGGTATTAGCATTAACAAGTCTACAGACATCAGAAAGCTGGACTTCAGGACTATGTTATGGAAGAGTCAAGACAAGCCTAGTTATTATGTGGAAAACCAAATAGACATCATTAATAAGACAAAAAAAAATAGAAAGAGCCTAACTACTGGTTAGTTAAACAAGCTTTCATAAAAGAGTAGAAAATTTATGATATAAAGGGTTAACAGAGTCAACTCTTGAGAGTGATAGAAATCACAACTGTAGTAGTTCTACCAATGGCAGAATCGGCTTAAATGAAACTACATTAAAAGAAACTAACCGAAGGAAAAGTCGAAGGAGACCCCTCCAACAGGCCAAACACTTTACAACATCATCACTTAAACGTTGTATAAATCCAAACTCCTAAAGTGATAAATATTCATTTTTCCTGGAATCAGAATTTCCTCAAAAGAGCCAAAAACTCCTTTTCCTCTAAAATTAACCCTAGGTTTACAGAAATGCACCATTTGTGCACTCTGCTCATGGCATTTTCTGTTACATTGGGCCATAATTTGCTGTGTCAGGGCAACTAACGGCATCTGCTGTTAGTTAGACTTGTCCTTGCAGGTATAGGTTTTTATCTTTATTACGTGGTAAGTTGCTGAAAATACAAACTAATAACGTTGCAGCGAGGGAAACCAGGCATCTGGGACCTATGCGAACAGGGCAAATATCTCCTTAACCAATCAGATTGAAGAATTGTGAAATTAATAGTGCAAAGACTGAGAAGGAAGTGTAAGTTAGGATGGGGGAATTCAATGTCAAATTAGGTACAGAAAGAGAAATAGAGAGAGGTACAGAAAGAGAAATAAAGAGAGGGAAAGAAAGATTGAATTAAGGGGGGGAAAAAGAAACAGAAAGGAAAAGTAAAGAAATAATGTAAATTTTACATTTTTGAAATCTCCAATTAAAATCTAACAGAATGAGTCTCCACACTTGTAATAGATCATTTTCAGTGCCAGAGAGGTTCTTTGGCAGTAATTAAGACTTATCACATCACTAAAAGGGTACTTAGACTGAAATGGACACAACTTAACTTTCTGTGGCAAGGTTAGTTTGTATCTATAGTGCAAATATAGAAACTTCACGCTGTTCGATGCATTTCAATGGTGAGCCAGACAGCGAGGTACTGTTTTCGCAAAACTAACAGCGGAGTGGTGCATCGCAGACAGCAAGTTTTGGATTTCCGTATTTAACCATGCATTTGCTTTCGCCAGAAGCTGCCGCAGCATTTGTACATCTATAAAGTTACATGCCATTAGCCTTGCCGTTATTTTGACAGCAAATTATGTGACAACATTTTTCAGAAATCATTTTCAAAATCAAATAAAACTTTACATCCAATATATTGTTTACCCATGTAAAATGTCATGAATCTTTTTCGCTAGGTCTACTTTCTCAGGTAAAGGTTACAATGTATCTATTGATCAGCTATTTCATGCAATATCATAAACATTACAGATTACTAACTAATTAAATTCGGAATACAAAAGCACGTGCAAACATTGGGAATAATTTGGCAAACTTGTAAAAGAGGCAAAACTTGATGATTAAGAGTTTTCTCAGCTCTATCTCCTTACCTAATTATTTAAAAAGAACCGCAGGATTACTTTAGTTGCTAAAATACAAATGGCAACTAAAACCAAGACTGAACAAAAGACTTAGCTCGTAAAACAGGCATTTTGAACATTTATTCTCAACTTAAAACACCTGCTGAGACAAGAGCAATTAGAAATCTCAAACTCTCCCTTTTAGAGTTGCCCTTGTCAATTTTACAGCCTAACACCTCCTGTCGGATCGACGAATGAAAAGCCAGAACGGTCCTTCCTTCAACCTAGAAAGCTTTGTGAACTGTGCGATTACAAACTTGGATCACTTGCAATTAGGAAGCTCTGTTCTGGCTAAGAGCTTAAAAAGCAGGAAACAAAACGTCCCTGTTCTCCGGTGAAAGTCGCACTGCCCTTTCAAAGTTACTGAGTTTGAACTTCTGAGTAAAACAGTGACTCTGCGTTTCCCTTACTCGGCGAAGTGTCTGAATTTCCCTGTGGGGCGGCAATAAACCCTCGCGTGTGGCCTCTCTCTCTCTCTCTCTGGCTGCAGTGTGCTGTCACAGCGGCTCTCGCTCGGTGTAAAATCCCGGCACATTCCTCTCCTCCTCGACAGTCAGCAGGCCGGCCCCGGGGCTGGACACAATGGGTACTGACACCCAGCCCAGGGCATGAGGCTGCACTTTACCCCCATCACCTTGTGCCACAGCGGGACCCAGCTTGTTGGCCGCTTTTACCCGCCGCCCCGGGAAGCTGCTTTCTCGGGAGGGGTTAAAGATGCCAAAAGTCTAATTTCACATCTTACCCCCATTCTTCTGCGGGTCCCAGAACTTGCGCTTTCCCACAGCTCATGGGGGGGGTCACTCGGGTCATTTTATGTGGGTCTCTAACTCCTGCTTTCTGATAGTCTCAGACCCTCATCTTTGGGGGGCTCGGGTTTCTGTTTTAGCTCTGTGGGGGTCTCGGATCTCCCTCTCTTTTGGAGGGGTCTCTGGCCCTCTGATGTCCAACCACCCCTAAGCTGCCCCTTCACTCCGGGGGTCTCCTGCCTGGCTCCACTCTGCCTTTGGCTGAGATAGATTCCTTGCTTCACTCTGTGTGTATGTGTGTGTCTCTCACCCACTGTGCGCCGGGCTCTCCCCCTCCACCAAACATACCTGGGTCACCAGGGGGATGAGGGTCTGCTCCACAGATCTGGTTTTGATCTCCAGCCCGGAGTCGGTGTTGCAGTGGGAAGAAGCCATGGTGCGACTGGTGTTGCAGTGCCGAGCCTCTCCCGGTGACTGACACTGGGCGGGAGGCGGGAGGGGGAGAGAGAGGCAGCGGCGTCTCTTTCCGGCGGGAGGAGGGGCTCTGCACTGTGTGCCTGGGCTTGGGCTTGGGCTTGGAGTGATGTGTTGTGCCCTTTCACTCACACTCTCTCCAATTCCAGTGCATGTTTTTCTAAATGAAACCTCTTTTTAAAAAAAATAATTTCCATTTAGTTCACTTACTACTCGCAACCTCCTGACTGTCTGCGATGTTGCGATGGAGAGAGAGAGAGAGAGTGTGAGGAGCCTGAGAGAATCATATTTGCAGCAGGGAGTGAGGCGATCTCGGCCCATCGTGTCCCGCCAGCCGACAAAGAGCTACCCAGCCTAATCTCACTTTCCAGCTCTTGGTCCGTAGCCCTAACGGCACTTCAACTGCACATCCAAGTACTTTTTAAATGTGGTAAAGGTTTCTGCCTCTACCACCCTTCCAGACAGTGAGTTCTAGACCCCCAACACCCTCTGGGTGAAAAAAGTTCTCCTCAAATCCCCTCTAAACCTACCAGTTACTTTAAATCTATGCCCCCTGGTTGTTAACCTCTCTGCCAAGGGAAATAGGTCCGCCCTATCCATCCTATCTCCGCCCTTCATAATTTTATACATCTCAATAAGGTCTCTCCTCAGCCTCCTCTGTTCCAAAGAAAACAACGCCAGCCTATCCAATCTTTCCTCATAGCTAAAATACTCCAGTCCAGGTAACATCCTCATAAATCTCCTCTGCATCCTCTCTGGTGCAATCATATCTTTCCTGTAATGTGATGACCAGAACTGCATGCAGTACTCCACCTGTGCCCTAACTGGTGTTTTACCTGGGCAGAGAGAAGAGACTGACAGGAGCCTGCCTGGAGGAAGGGAGATAGAGCGAGAGAGAGAGAGAGAGAGAAAGAATGCCGGCCCAGGAGAGTAAGAGAAGCCTGCCCGGGGAGAGAGAGAGAGGAGTCTGAGGGAGCGAGAGATAGAGGAGTCGTCCCAGGGAGGGACCGAAAGAGAGTTATCAACATCACTCAGCAGCTAATGCACAGTGCTGCACATCTTCTCAGCTTTAGCACCAAGTTGTGCCAATGAAAAAAAATGCAGATGTATGCTCAATGCTACAGCCTCCGCTGCCAACAGGCCTGGCAGGTTTCAACAAAAGATTATTCAAAAAGTAAATTCGGAAAGCAGCTATACCCCTCACACTTCTTATTTCTTGCCAAAAATAAGTGATTTCAAAACCTCAGCTCTCTGGGGAAATTGTTTTAGGTTAGATGATTTTCAGCCTGTATTTTTGAGTTAAAAGTTTGTAAACACAGCTGTCTGCGATCTGTTTACATGGTTTAATGTTGGTTATCACCACCTGCCATGAATCCATTCCGACGTTTTTACATGATGTATTTTTACTGCACTTTAATTCCACATAAATGCTCCATGGGAACTGTTCTTGATGGGATTTTAACATTTGCAGTAGTATCTCATCTATTTTATGTTAACACTTTAATGAGATACATTCATCCTTTCCTCCATAATGACGCATATAATATGAGACCCCGGTTCTTCCAGCAAACTTCAGAGTTACTGAACGGGTATTAGTTCAAATTATTTGCAGCAACCTATTATAGGTCCTGTGAGGTCGGTGAGTCGGGAGATCGGTGTGTTGGTCGGTCCTGTGAGTTCGGCGAGTTGGGAGGTCCTGTGAGTACAACGAGGCATGAGGTTGGTGAGTCAGGAGTTTAGCAAGTCCGGAGGCCTAGTGAGTTCAGGAGGCCCGGAGGTCCGAGTGTTCAGGAGGTCAGGAGGCCCAGAGGTCGGCAAGGAGTTCACAGCTCTCAGCCAGGCAGGTAAGTGATTGACTTTGATTGATAAGTATCTCTCTTTCTCTCCCTTTTTAATCAGATAAGTTTAAATAGAGGGATGGTGGGGAGCTCAGTCCTGTGGAGTGCACATCCTGCTCATGAGGAAAGTCCTGGATGCTTCGTGCGGCCTAGACAACCATGTGTGCAGGAGGTGTCTCCAGCTTCAACTACTCGAGCTCCACGTTTCGGAGTTTGAGCGGCGGCTGGAGTCAATACGGTGCATCCACGAGGCTGAGAGCTACGTGGATAGCACGTTTCAGGAGGTGGTCACCCCGCAGCTTAAAAGCGTGCAGGCAGAGGGGCAGTGGGTGAACACCAGATGGAGGAAGAACACTAGGCAGGTAGTCCATCTTGCCCCCTGAGTCCATCTTGCTTTCCAACCGATATTCTCTTTTAAGTACCGGTGAAGGCGATGATGCCTCTGGGGCGTGCAGCCAGAGCCAAGTCCAAGGCATCACGGGTGGCTCAGCTGCACAGTGGGGAGGGACGAAGAATAAGAGAGCTGTAGTGGTAGGGGATTCAATAGTTAGGGGAACAGAGAGGTGTTTCTGCAGCTGTAGACATGACTCCAGGATGGTATGGTGCCTCCCTGGTGCCAGGGTCAAGGATGTCACAGAACGGATGCAGGGCATTCTGGGGGGAGAGGGTAAACAGCTAGAGGTCGTGGTCCATATCAGGACCAACGACATAGGTAGAAAGAGGGATGAGATCCTGCAGGTAGAATTTAGGGAACTAGGAGAAAAATTAAAGGGTAGGACCTCAAAGGGAATAATCTATGGGTTACTACCAGTATAAGAATAGAAGGATAGAAAGAATGAATGTGTGGCTGAAAAGCTGGTGTAGGAGGGAGGGCTTTAAATTCCTGAGGCATTGGGACCGCTTCTGCAGGAGATGGGACCTGTACAAATTGGATGGGTTGCACCTCAACAGCGCCGGGACCAATATCCTCACGGGGAGTTTTTCTAGAGCTGTTGGGGAGAGTTTAAACCAGCTTAGCAAGGGGATGGGAACCTGAGATCAAATTCAATAGGGAAGGAAGTAAAGCTGAAATTGGATAGCAAGAATTTAGAAAGTGAATCTGTAAGACAGAGGAAACAAGGGTAGTAAATAGTAATCAAGGAGGTCTTCCGGTGCTAAATGGTATATACTTTAATGCAAGGAGTATAGAGAATAAGGCGGATGAGCTAAGAGCACAGGTAGACACTTGGGAGTATGACATTATAGCCATTACAGAGGCATGGTTGAAAGAGGGGCAGGTTTGGCAGCTCAATATTCCTGGTTACAGGATTTTTAGACAAGACAGTGAGGGGGGTAAAAAGGGGGGGGGTTCGTGGTATTGATTAAATAAACTATTACAATGGTGAGAAGGGATGATATGTTGGAGAGATCATCAAATGAGGCCATATGGGTGAAATTGAAAAATTAAAAAGGGGCAATCACACTGCTGGGTGATTATTATAGACCCCCAAACAGTGAGAGGGAGATAGAGGAGCAATTATGTTGGCAAATTTTAACTATCCTAATATTGATTGGGACAAATATAGTATGAAGGGTATAGAGGGTGCGGAATTCTTAAAATGCATTCAAGAGAACTTTTTTAATCAGTATGTAACAAGCCCAACACGAAAGGGGGCAGTTTTGGATTTAGTTTTGGGGAATGAAGTGGAAGGGGTATTAGTGGGAGAGCACTTGGGTGCCAGTGACCATAATTCAATCAGATTCAAGGTAATTATAGATAAGGACAAGGATAGACCAGGAATAAAAGTCCCAACTTGGGGAAAAACTAACTTTGCTAAGTTGAGAAGTGATTTGGCCACAGTGGACTGGAAACAGCTACTTGTAGGTAAATCAGTGTCGGAACAGTGGGAGGTATTCAAGGATGAGATTCGGAGGGCTCAGGCCATATATGGCCCTTAAAGATAAAGGGCGGGAATAACAATTCTAGAGCCCCCTGGATGTCTAGGAACTTACAGGGGAGGATAAAGAAAAAAAGGGAAGCTTATGTCATATACCGACGGCTAAATACTGTAGAATCTTTGGAGGAATATAGAAAGTTCAGAGGTAAAATTAAAAAGGATATTAGGAGTGCTAAGAGTGAGCATGAAAAATTCTTGGCAAGTAAAATTAAGGAAACCCCAAAGATATTCCATAAATATATTAAGAGCAAGAGGATAACTAAAGAAAGGGTAGGGCCTATTAGAGACATTGGGCCCAAATTTGGCCCACCCGTTTTTTCGGCGCACTCACTGAAGCTGCACCGACTTCCTAGGTTGAAAATGGTGCCGAAAAGATCTCCCCAGATTCTGGTGGCTCTGTGGCCTCTCCCATGGCTTGGCGCGCGGCGTGGTCTGTCCATTAGGGGGCGGAGCTAGGGACCTGCGCGAAAAACAGTGCCGGCAGCTCAACGCATGCGCACTGGCTCCTGCCCCCAGCCATGCTGCAGCAGTGGGACCCGATGCGTCCCACACCTATCCCCGGCCGAGTGGCATCTCGCACCGGCCACCCGGCCCACTGTCTATTGATTCCTACAGCCTGTGTGTTGTGCGAGCCCAGGCCAGCCTGCCCGTGTGTGTGTTCTGCGAGCCTGTGGCCAGTTCCCTGTGCTCTCCCGCCCGCACCTCTCCCCGGCCCAGTGGCCTCTCGCACCGGCCGGCCCGCTGACTTCACGGGCCGAGTTAGGAAGGTAGGATTAAATTTTATTTTTTAATTATTATTGATGGTTTTTATGCTTCTTGAATGTTGTTGTGAAGGTGTTTAGTGCTTTGCAAGGTCCTCTCCTCTTCCCTTCCCCCTCCATCTCTGGCTACCTGCGCTGATTTCTAACTCTCCGCAGGGGTTTTCTGAGCGGCCACAAGTGGCCACATACGCTGGCCTAAGTTATCTTGGAGCAACTATTAGCTGTCCAAAGTGGCTTAAATGGACAAAACTGGCGTAAGTGACTGGTAACGCCCCCTTTTGAAAAAAACTAAACTAAACTAAAAAAAATCCTAACTAACTCACTTACACTGGCACAAATTGAATGTGCAAAATGGGGATTTTTAAGATACTCCAGAAAAATCAAGTTACTCCAAAAAAAACGGAGCAACTCCTGGCCAATTTTGGGCCCCATGAGGGTAATCTTTGTGTGGAGGCGGAAGATGTTGGTATGGTTCTTATTGAATAGTTTGCATCTGTTTTCACTAAGGAAAGAGGCAATGCAGATACTGCTATCGAGGAGGAGTGTGACATTCTGGATGAAATAAACATGGTAAGAGAGGAAGTAGATAAGTCCCCAGGCCAAGATGAAATGCATCCCAGGCTGTTGAGCGAAGTAAAAGAGGAAATAGCAGAGGCCGTGACCATCATTTTCCAGTCCTTTGAGCATGGTGCTGGAGGACTGCTAATGTGGTACGCTTGTTTAAGAAGGGAGAAAAGAACAGGCCGAGTAATTACAGGCCTGTCAGCCTAACCTCAGTGGTGAAAAAACTATTGGAAAAAATCCTGAAAGACAGGATAAATCTACATTTAGAAAGGCAAGGATTAATTAGGGACAGTCAGCATGGATTTGTTGAGGGAAGATCGTGTTTGACTTACCTGATTGAATTTTTTGAGGAGGTAACCAGGTGGGTCAATGAGGGTAGTGCGAACGATATAGTGTATATGGACTTTAGCAAAGCTTTTGATAAGGTCCCACATGGTAGACTGAATACGAAAGCTAAAGCCCTTGGGATCCATGGCAATGTGGCAAGTTGGTTCCAAAATTGGCTTAGAGGAGGAAGCAAAGGGTAATGATTGATGAATGTTTTTGTGATTGGAAGGATGTTTCCAGTGGGTTCCACAGGGCTCAGTACTGGGTCCCTTGCTTTTTGTGGTTTCCATCAATGATCTAGATTTAAATATAGGGAGTATGATTAAGAAGTTTGCAGATAACACTAAAATTGGCTGTGTGGTTGATAATGAAGAGGAAAGTCATGGACTGCAGGAGGACATCAATCTACTGGTCAGTTGGGCAGAATAGTGGCAAATGGAATTTAATTTGGAGAAGTGTGAGGTAATGCACTTGGAGAGGACTAATATGAAACGGTGTACACATTAAGCGGTAGGCCACTTAAAAGTGTAGATAAACAAAGGGACCTTGGAGTGCTTGTCTACAGATCCTTGACAGTTGCAGGCCAGGTGGATAAGGTGGTTAAGAAGGCATACGGAATGCTTGTCTTTATTGGCCGAGGCATAGAATACAAGAGCAGAAAGGTTATGCTTAAATTGTATAATACTCTGGTTAGGCCACAGCTGGAATACTGCATGCAGTTCTGGTCACCGTATTATAGGAAGGACGTGATTGCACTAGAGAGGGTGCAGAGGAGAATTACTAGGTTGCTGCCTGGAATGGAGAATCTTAGCTATGAGGACAGATTGGATAGGCTGGGTTTGTTCTCATTGGAACAAAGGAGGCTGAGAGGAGACCTCATTGAGGTGTATAACATTTTGAGGGCCTGGATATAATGGAAAACAAGGGCCTATTTCCCTTGGTGGAGGGGTCAATTATGAGGGGGCATAATTTTAAGGTGGTTGGTAAAAGGTTCAGAGGGGATTTGAGGGGAAGCTTCTTCACACACAGGGTTGTGGGAGTCTAGAACTCACTGCCTGGAAGTGTGGTGGATGCAGAAACCCTCACCACATTTAAAAGGTGCTTGGATGGGCACTTGAAGTGCTGTAACCTGCAGGGTTACGGACTTAGAGCTGATGAGTGGGATTAGACTGGATAACCTGTTGGCTGGCGTAGATACGATGGTAAGTACTGCAGGGAATGAATACAGCCAGGGTGATCTCCTGGATGGTTTCAATCATTTGGATGTGTCGGAGAGGAATTTTCCCAGATTTTTTTCCCCAATTGGCCTGGGTTTTTATCTTTTTTTTGCCTCTCCCAGGAGAGGTGGAGTGTAGAATGCTGCGGTGCAAGGGGCGTCGCAGTTGTGTGGGGTGGACTGGTTGGGCCGGATGCTCTTTACCTTTCCGCCATTATTCGTTGTTCACAGGTTTATATGTAACCTTCAGGCCGTGTGACTCTTTGTCGGCCGGCATGGACATGATGGGCCAAAGTGGCCTCCTTCTGCGCTGAAGATTTCTATATTGCAATAATTCAGCGCCACACTGAAAATAGTGTAGGGTACCTCTCCTGTTCCTAATTTACAATTGGGAATTAGATTCAGAATGGATTCAATGCAAACTGACCAAATGTGAAGGTAATATCAAACTAGAAGGCCACAATTGAATCTGAGGAGGAGGCTAGGACACTGCAAAATGAGTTAAACAATGTATGAATGTATGTACAGGAATGAAATTTAGTACAAACAAGTGTAAAGTATTGTGCATCGATATAAAAATGAGTGATATAAGTATTCCATGAATAGTGTGGAAATGACTAAGGATGACACAGTAAAAGATCCAATGTTTTTAGTAGATTTAGCACTCAGCATCACCAATCACTGCTAAACAGCAATCACAGGAACAAGAGTAGGCCATTCAGCCCCTCCAGCCTCTTCCACCATTCAATTAGATCATGGCTGATCTGTACCTCAACTCCATTTACCCGCCTTTGATACACATCCCTGATATCCTTGCCTAATAAAAATCTGTTAATCTCAATGTTAAAAATTTAAATTGACCTCGCTCGCATCCACAGCTTTTGGAAAAAAAGCAAACTTCTTCAGCTTTCTTCAGAGCCAACATGGGCCTCTTTGCTTTGCCGCTGACCGGAAATTATGGGCCAATATGTATTGGTGCTGCCTTGCTTACCTGCAACTTTGCTTATTTGACAATTTGTTTTGCAAAAGTAAGTCTAACATACCCACAGCCCCGAGAACTTTATGTAAGTAAAAGTATATTAAATGAAATAGAATTTCTTTATATCTTTATAATAAAAATGTCCTGTTTTCATTGAGTCTGTCATCTACGTCATGACTATAGTTAATTTTTCCTCATTGGCTAAGTGTTTGAGTCTCTCTATTTTTCTCCCGTCTAATTTTATTTTTCCATTATACATTTTTGATTCATGAATCATACTCTGTAAAATGTTTATTTTATGATTCTAGATGTTAGCTATAGCCTCTGTTATGTTTCTTATCAGATGCTTTTCTCAATCCTACAACACAAAAATAAGCTTGGGTCCAGGTCTTTCTTTTCTGATTCTACATGCAGCTAACAAGTACTGTTACTCCCTTTGATCTGAAGAATGACCTCGTACATTACATAATCTAGGAGAGCACACCACAGGCCCATTTAATATCTCTAGATTTATATGTAGGATTTCCACTATGCATCCATGTCATTTATGAGGAAGATTCATATTAGTCACACAGACATTTTCATGTCAGATTAAATTACCAAACAAGTTTATCCACCACAACAGTTGTTAAAGTCAGCACAAATAAAGCTTTGAATCAGTTCATTAAAGAGTTAAATGAACAAACCAATTAATTAAGTCCCACTGAATAATCTTTCTTAATACATTTTTCAGGTAATAGGTAGTAGCTAACTTCTATCGGCTGTGGTCATATTTGGAACTGTGGAAGTGATCTATACTACAGAATTTGCATTTTGCCAGATACTCTGTATCTAACCTGCCCTGGGAGTGTTTGATGGGGCAGTGTAGAGGGAGCTTTACTCTGTATCTAACCCCAAATCCATTGCAACTTGGTCAAAATCACGGACAATCATTTGAAGCTGATGAAGACGCAAGGCTATGGGAAGTGAGCAGAGCATTGGATTACTCTTGCAAAGAATTGGTACAGACATGACAAGGTAGAATGGCCTCCTTCTACTTGCAGTCTGGTTTCACATTACCTGATCGACTTTTAATGCTCCTTGAAGAGTCTTAGTAAGCCTCTCAGTTGTAAAAATTATTGCTCACGAAGAAGATCTATCACATTCTCA
The DNA here is from genome assembly GCF_044704955.1 of Pristiophorus japonicus. Taxonomy (NCBI): domain Eukaryota; kingdom Metazoa; phylum Chordata; class Chondrichthyes; family Pristiophoridae; genus Pristiophorus; species Pristiophorus japonicus. Next base: position 211,172,626 of record NC_091981.1, on the reverse strand, counting down.
AAGCAAATAAATTGTTAATAAATGTGGCCTTGCAGGGTCATCCACAGCCCGAGAACAAATCTCATCATCATCATTGACAGTCCCTCGGAATCGAGGAAGACTTGCTTCCACTCCCAAAGTGAGTCCTTTGGTGGCTGAACAGTCCAATGCGAGAGCCACAGACCCTGTCACAGGTGGGACAGACATTTGTCGTGGGAAGTGGGGGGGGGGGTGGTGGGACTGATTTGCCGCACACTCCTTCTGCTGCCTGAGCCTGACCTCTTCGCGCTCGCCTCAACCCCCTCCCGGATGCACTTTCTCCACCTAGGGCGGTCTTCGGCCAGGAACTCCCAGCTGTCAGTGGTGATGTCACACTTTACCAGGGAGGCTTTGAGGCTGTCCTTGTAACGTTGCCGCTGCCCACCTTTGGGTCATTTGCCGTGAAGGAGCTCCTCACAGAGCAATTGCTTAGGGAGCCTCGTGTCTGGCATGTGAACTATGTGGCCTGCCCAGCGAAGCTGATCAAGTGTGGTCAGTGCTTCAATGCTGGGGATGTTAGCCTGGACGAGGACACTGATGTTGGTGTGCCCGTCCTCCCAGGGGATTTGCAGGATCTTGCAGAGACATCGTTGGTGATATATCTCCAGCGATTTGAGGTGTCTTCTGTACATCATTCATGCCTCTGATCCATACAGGAGGGTGGGTATTACTACAGCCCTGTAGACCATGAGCTTGGTGGTAGATTTGAGCGCCTGGTCATTTCCTCAGTCGGCCAAAGGCCGCACTGGAGACGATGTTGAATCTCCACATCAATGTCTGCCTTTGTTGGTAAAAGGCTCCCAAGGTATGGGAAGTGGTCCACGTTGTCGAGGGCCGCGCCGTGAATCTTGATGACTGTGGGGCAGTGCTGTGTGGCGAAGACAAGCTGGTGGAGGACCTTTGTCTTATGATGTTAAGCGTAAGGTCCATGCTTTCAGATGCCTTGGTGAATACATCGACTATATCCTGGGGTTCAGCCTCAGAATATGTGTAGATGTAGGCGTCGTCCGTGAACTGCAGTTCAACGACAGAGATTTGGGTGATCTTGGACCTGGCCTGGAGGCGGCGTAGGTTAAACAGCTTCCCACTGATTCTGTAGTTTAGTTCCATCCCAGCAGGGAGCTTGTTGACTGTGAGGTGGAGCAGCCCAAGAACAAATCTAACAGCTAATCCATACCATTGTAGGACTGAAGTTTCAGGAAAGGTTAGAAAAATCTGTTCCATTTAACATTGAAAAGAGGTGTATGACGAGGGACCTATAGAGGCTTATAAGACACATTCACCTCCTCCCACACTGTTATCCAAGGACCTAAACACTCCTATTGTGCAAAACAACAACATGCATGCACTTCCTCTAATCTACACTACTGTATTCAATGGCTCACAATACAGTCTCTTCGACATTAGAGAGACCAAACTGAATTGATGAATACCTCTGTTCTGTCTGCAAATGTAACCCGGAGTTTTCCATTTTAACTCCTCCTCCCATTCCCATTCTGACCTCTCATGCATTGTATCAACAAAGCTCAATGCAAACTTCAGAAACAATGCACCATAAATTGCAGCCACTCCGGGTGCATACGATGTGCGCACGCGCCCGAAGAGGCCCTGCAAGTTCCGGGTTTAGGCATGCACTGAGCATGCACCTAAACCCTGCACTTGTGATCTGTCCAAATTTCTTCGGACAGATTGTACGAATGTGAAAGTAAAGGGCTTCCGCGGGCAGAGAGTTGGACTATTTGCCCAACTCCTGCCCAGCGAATGTCCTTAAATCTCTTATGCTTGATAAAATCAGGCATAAGGCATGCTTTTACCAGTGTAAGAGTTTTAAAAGATAGAAAAAAATACATTTTTATGACTAATTTTTATATTAAAAACCCTGTCCATTTAGGCAAGTTTATTTTTAACACTATCAAAACATAGTAAAAAAAAGATTTTTTAATATTTTTTTCTAAAACATTTAATTTAATTCAATTTCTATAATTTTAAATTCGTGAAGTGTTTTTTTAATTTATGTTCTGTTTTCTTTCTTTTTGGGGTACTCCCTTTCATAGTAATGGGAGCTCTGTACAAATGGAGCTCCCATTACTAACAATGAGAAAATACTTCATTTCGATTGGTGGTCTGACCCACGCGATCCCAGGATGCGCTTACGCTCCTGGGATGCATGGGCCTCTGCATTGGGCTGCGCAGCCAGGCCTCAGAGCGGAAGTGTTCGTTCTCTCGGGACCATCAGGTATTTTTGTCATTTTGTTTTGCGGTCGGAGGCATCCATCTGTGGGAAGCCTCCAACCGCAATTTCTGGGCCGTTATTTCATCTTTCCCTTAAGGACCCTATAAAACCGTTGGTCTGAACTCTGACTTTGATATCTTCAGACTTTAGCTATATCCTCATTTTAATTTTAATATCTGAGGTTTTTCATCTCTCCCATTTTTTCACATTACCTCAGACTTCTCACTTACTTAGCTATTTACAGGTCCTTTGTTTCTTTATGTCTTATATTTCTTCAATACTCTGTCCATTACTTGACTGAGATGATCTGTTACATCATTCAGCTAATATCTCTATTTCTTTCCCTGTTTTTTGTATAACTATTCACCCTCCCCTTTCCTGGTCATATTAATATACCTGTCTGTGTTTAATTTTCTGTTTTGAAGAAAGGTCTGTACCTAAAATGTCAACTGCCTTCTCCACAGATGCTGATTAACCAAATGTATGTTTCCACCTATTTCTGTTCTTATTTTATGTAAGTTACTAATTGGAGTAAAAGAAAAAGCTGCATTTTTGGTCACCTCTCCCAACTCCTCTGCTACTTCCCACTCAGTGTCCACCACTTCTTTTGTAAAGCATCTTGGGACATTTTGTAATGTGGAAGGTACTATATAAATGCAAGTTGTTAAAAATTAGAAGTAAACTCTTAATTTGTTTGTTCCTTGGTAATTGTTTAGTGCACGTCAGCATTTTCAGCAGCCAAACATAAAGCATTCCAGCTATTCAGTATGGCAACTCATGAACATATATTAAAAAAAACATAGAAAAAGAAGTGGTAGCTGTAAGTAAACTTCAGGAGACAATATGAATGTTAGCAGTATGGACAGAGTTCACTTTAAACATAAAGCAAGTAAGTGGTTAGTCATTTACCAAATCAAAATAATAATTAGAATCATAGAATCATAGAAGGGTTACAGCATGGAAGGCGGCCATTTGGCCCGTCGAATCCGTGCTGACTCTCAGCTAGTCCCATTCCCCTGCCCTTTACCCCATAGCCCTACAATAAAGAAATAAAGGATGGTATCCAATTAAAAACAAGTGCATACAAAGTGGCCAAAACTAGTGGGAGGATAGAAGACTGGGAAGCTTTTAAAAGCCAGCAAAGAGCGACTAAAAAAATGATTAAGAAAGGGAAGATAGACTATGAAAGTAAACTAGCACAAAATATAAAAATAGATAGCAAGAGTTTCTATAGGTATTATTGTATATGTAAGCACTCTCTTAATGACTCCACGAGGCAGGGGTATGGCACTTAAACTGTACAGACTGTAGTCCTTTATTGCAGCTCCTAGGGTGAGGGCACCAAGAGGTGAGCTCCCTTTTATACTTGGTTACCTGCAATGTACAGGTGACCCTTAGGTCTCCAGCAGCAGCACCCTCTGGTGTACAGGTAGGTATATACAGGGTGAAGGTACATTCAGGTCTAGTGTTACAGTACATCATTGACATGTATACATAACAACACGTCCCCCTAAGCCTTTCCCAAGTCCTTATTGCCATGACATGGGGAGGTGATCAATAGTGGGCTGTGGGAGGTTGTGGTGAGGGTTGTGTGGGTGAAAGGTGTGATCTCTGTGCTTGAGGCTGCACTCATACATTCCCCCCCCCCCCCTCTCACACACAGGGTGTCACTGTTGGAGGATCCCTCAGTGGTGGAGCCAGTGCAATGGGTAAGGTACGTACACTGTAGAGTGGGTAAGTGGAGGTGTTTGGTGGTGGGCAGGGCCACAGGGCTGTGTGGGCTCCTTGTCCTCCATTGGTGGTGGAAGTCTGGTCATCCCAGGGTCCGACGGGAAAGCTGAAGGGTACTGGCCTCTCACTCCCGGTGCTGGCCCTGGTGGCCAGGGGCGGTAGTGCCGATCTGGGGCAGGTTGCCAGTGGTGGTGGCTGTGCTGCCCATTGACCGCTGTCCCTGCAGTTGGTCTTCTCCCACTGGGTATGTGTGAGCCCTTCCTGGGGCATCACATTTGTCCCAAAAGTGCAGGCTACATGGTCAGGACCTGGGGGTCCCCACGGGGGTTTCCACTGGCATTGACATTATACCTGTAGAACCCGGTGTCCTTTAACAGTCTACTTTTTACATGCATGACACATTGGCCCTGATCGCAACTAGTCGACTCTACACTGTTATCTCTCTTCATATTATCACATTTTGCACTTACAACACTTTCTTGTGTATCGGTGTCTCCACACAAGGTTACATTTATCATATTAGCATTTCTGGCATAATTATTTAATGGTACAAACTTGTTACTTACATCACTTTTAAAAGCATTCATTACATTTTTTTCTGGCATCGCCATTTAACATTATATTTGCATACCTGCATTTGCCTACTGCACTTTTAACTTTAATGTCCTTGGCATCGCTGTGCCTAGAGTGGAACTGTCCCTTTAATTGCCCTGGGTTGCCGGTCTCCTTTAAGAGGGCCTTGCAATCTTTATCCCAATCCGGTTCGTCACTCGGTGCCACGTGTTGCTCCTCCAACGCCGCCCTTCGTGTTCTGGTCGCGGCCATTTTGATTCCAGGTTCTTCGGCTTGTGGTGCAGTCGCCATCTTCTCGCTCTCCTCGAGGTAGGCTGTGGTGATCCTTTTCTCCCCAGGTTCGGCCATGGATGCCGGGAATCCACCTTTTTCACCGATCTTATTCCCTCAGAGTCCTGCCATGGCCTGGAAGGTGAGGTCTGGTCGTTCGGGTTAGATCATCTCGCTACGGTGTTGTGCAGTCTGTGTTGTCACCACGCAGGTGCTGCAATGGATCCAAGGTGCTGCAAGGGTCGAGTGAGAAGGAGGAACTGAAGGAAATCCTTATTAGGTGGGAAATTGTGTTCGGGAAATTGATGGGATTGAAGGCTGATAAATCCCCGGGGCCTGAGAGTCTGCATCCCAGAGTACGTAAGGAGGTAGCCCTAGAAATAGTGGATTGGTGATCATTTTCCAATAGTCTATCGACTCTGGATCAGTTCCTATGGACAGGAGGGTAGCTAATGTAACACCACTTTTTAAGAAAGGAGGGAGAGAGAAAGCGGGTAATGATAGATCGGTTAGCCTGACATCAGTAGTGGGGAAAATGTTGGAATCAATTATCAAAGATGAAATAGCAGCACATTTGGAAAGCAGTGACAGTATCGGTCCAAGTCAACATGGATTTATGAAAGAGAAATCCTGCTTGACAAATCTTCTAGAATTTTTTGAGGATGTAACTGGCAGAGTAGACAAGGGAGAACCAGTGGATGTGGTGTATTTGGACTTTCAAAAGGCTTTTGACAAGATCCCACACAAGAGATTTGTGTGGAAAGTTAAAGCACATGGTATTGGGGGTAATGTACTGACGTGGATAGAGAACTGGTTGGCAGACAGGAAGCAGAAAGTCGGGATAAACGGGTCCTTTTCAGAATGGCAGGCAGTGACTAGTGGGGTACCGCAGGGCTCAGTGCTAGGACCCCAGCTATTTACAATATACATTAATGATTTGGATGAGGGAATTGAGTGTAATATCTCCAAGTTTGCAGATGACACTAAGTTGGGTGGTGGTGTGAGCAGTGAGGAGGACGCTAAAAGGCTGCAGGGTGACTTGGACAGGTTAGATGAGTGGGCAAACGCGTGGCAGATGCAGTATAATGTGGATAAATGTGAGGTTATCCACTTTGTTGGCAAAAACACGAAGGCAGAATATTATCTGAATGGCGGAAGATTAGGAAAAGGGGAGGTGCAGCAAGACCTGGGTGTCATGGTACATCAGTCATTGAAAACTGGCATGCAGGTTCAGCAGGCGGTGAAGAAGGAAAATGGTATGTTGGCCTTCATAGCTAGGGGATTTGAATATAGGAGCAGGGAGGTCTTACTGCAGTTGTAAAGGGCCTTAGTGAGGCCTCACCTAGAATATTGTGTTCAGTTTTGGTCTCCTAATCTGAGGAAAGACGTTCTTGCTATTGAGGGAGTGCAGCGAAGGTTCACCAGACTGATTCCTGGGATGGCAGGACTGACATATGAGGAGAGACTGGATCGATTGGGCCTGTATTCACTGGAGTTTAGAAGGAAGAGAGGGGATCTCATAGAAACATATAAAATTCTGACGGGACTGGACAGGTTAGATGCAGGAAGAATGTTCCTGATGTTGGGGAAGTCCAGAACCAAGGGACATAGTCTAAGGATAATGGGTAAGCCATTTAGGACTGAGATAAGGAGAAACTTCTTCACTCAGAGAGTTGTTAACCTGTGGAATTCCCTGCCGCAGAGAGTTGTTGATGCCAGTTCATTGGATATATTCAAGAGGGATTTAGATATGGCCCTTACGGCTAAAGGGATCAAGGGGCATGGAGAGAAAGCAGGAAAGGGGTACTGAGGTGAATGATCAGCCATGATCTTATTGAATGGTGGTGCAGACTCGAAGGGACAAATGGCCTACTCCGGCACCTATTTTCTATGTTTCTAAGTTTGGGGCCGCGTAGGATGTAGATTGCTGTGGCCTGGAGGCCATTGTCACTCCGACTGATTTGGACCTGCTTCATTCAACTTATTTCCAGCAGCATTGGACCATCGCCGGCAATGATCCACAAGGGGAGCTTGTACATTGCGCCGCCATGGGACACCGGGACCTCCACGCTGCCACGACTGGAATGGTGCCTTTTGTATAGGTGAGCAGCTTTGCCTGGATTGGGGACAGTTTTGGTCGTTCAGCGGGTTTGTTCCAGAGCTTTTCAAAGGCCATCTGACTCATCCAATGACTGGCTCGCTCCTGTGTCGATCTCTATCGAAACTGGAGCCCCGTTGATGTCCACTTCCATCTTTCACGGGGAACTCTCAGTGGAGCAGGTATATATTCCGTACTCTTCTTCCAGGGGCTGAGCAGCTTCGTCTTCATCAATATCGGAGCCCAGGTGATCGGCCAACTCTTCAGCGACGCAGTGAGTAAAACTTTTTCTGCACATTCACTGAAGGTGACCTTTCGCGTTGCAGCCTTTGCAGATGTACTCTTTGTATCGGCACTGGTGGGCCCTGTGGTTTCTTCGACGGTGCCACAGGGGCTAGCCGGTTGGCCCCATGTGGCAGACTCAGGGTTGCGGGACTCGAGGCAGCATTCTTGCCTCTGAAAGTCGCCATTCTGTTCACTGCGCTCCTCAGTCCTGGGTGTGAGTCATCACTCCCTGCAGATCTGAGGGCCAGGAGATTGCAAAATATGCTGCTGACCTCAGGAGACTTGCGGCACCATGTGATTTTGGCATGCACCTCAACGAAGCATTGCGAGACATCTTCATTATGGGAATTGGCCACGAAGGCCTCCTTCACAAGCTATTTTCTGCCGACACCATAGTCAGCCTGCAGAAGGCCAGTCAGGCGTTCATGACCTTGACCTGCAGCACCAAGCAAATTATTCATCCTGTGGACTCAAACCCGCCAAGTACTGTACACAGAATGATGCCTTTCACAGGCAAGACTGTAGAACGTGGCTCTGCCCAGGGCAGAGAGCACAGACCTCAGGCTTCCAGAACTCAGAGTCTGCCGAGGGATGCTAATTGAGAAGCACCATGCTGGCGTTGCAGAGGAAACCATAGAGCTCACCAGTGTCAGTTTGCTGAGTACGTATGCAAAGCCTGTAACACGAAGGGCCACCTCCAGCGTATGTGTAAAAGAAATAAGACTCACCATCTAGCAGAGGAGTCGGTAGATGACTTTGAATCCAGCGGGGAGCATGATGATTTGGCCAGAGAGGCAGCTCAGCCCCAAGAAGAAGTGTATGGAGTGGATTGTCCTCCATTGAAGATGGAAGTTGAGATAAACGGCATTCCAGTCTTCATGGAAGTGGACGCGGGAGCGAGCCAGTCAGTGATGAGCCAGGATGCCTTTAAGAGGCTATGGAATGAAAAACAACCCGAGCTGGTTCCAGTACAGGAAAAGTTGCGCACCTACACCAAGGAGCTGATCCCAGTCCTTGGTAGTGCGGATGTAAGTGTAATCCATAATGGCGTGGTGCACAAGTTACCTCTGTGGATTGTTGCAGGTGATGGTCCAATGCTACTCAGAAGAAGGTGGATGAGGAAGATCCAGTGGAAATGGGAAGACCTCTTCACTCCAGCAATCGATGTCCCCCATGCTCAGAGGCAGAGCAAAACCACACATTCACTTGGGCCAGGCACCAGAGAACAGACCAGCGCAGCACCTGAGGCACAGACCATCCATCACAACTGCGTGGCAATGATCCGACCGGAACGACCTAAAAGTACCTTCCCGGCTCCAGTGGCAGGACTCCTGGAGAGGAAGATCGAATTCACAGGCACTCTTCCAGCTTTTGTGGCAGAATCGCGGGAGAGAAGGATCAAGGCAGTCGACCTCGAGGACAGAGGCAAGATGGCGTCCCTGTTACAGCGAGAAGCAGCATGGCTGAAAAAAAAGATGGCCGCGACCATATCACGAGGTGCAACGCTGAGGGACCAACACATGGTGTCTAACAAAGGATTTGATTGAGGTAAAGCCAGCAGGGTTCTCTTAAAGGAGACCTGCAACCAACTGAACTTAAAGAAACATTGTATGCATGGCAATCAATGTAACGAACCGATTAAGATTGTGATCAAAATGTTGTAGCGAGATGTAGGGAATAGAGTATCCCCAAAAGTAGCAAGCGAGCGAATTCAGGAAGTTAAAGGCGCTGATCCTGATACCCTGTCCCAGGTTTCCCCACAACTTATAGGCCAGTGACCTCAGGAGGGTGAAGGCACTGATCCTGATACCCTGTCCCAGGTCTATTCCACGCTGCAGGCACCCGATGGCACTATTCGCCACGGACATGTAAATGAAAATGGCGCCAATACGCGGAGTCGGCCGTCGTTGCCCACCATCCGAGTGGAAATGGCGCAGCCCCCAGACCCAGTCGCTACCTCGGCCATGTCCGGGAGCGAAAGGTCAGAACCAACGAGTTCCCCAAATGGGACCTGGAACAGCCAGGTTCCCAACACCGTTAAAAAGCAGGCAGAAGATTCTGCTGCCCTCAAAGGAGGACAGGGAGGCCATACACATCTGTGGCTCTGCCCACCACTAGGCAATGGCAAAGGCCCTGAGTCCTGGCAAGATGAGCGAACCAAGCCTACCCTGCTAGCAGGGGGCGCCGTGCTGCCATCAGACGACTAGGACCCCGTCCAGTTGCTCTGGAACCTGCCTCCTCGCATAGCTGTACTGCTACCTCAGTATTTACCATGACTGAACCATGACTGCAATCTACCCAATCCAGGCGCACGACCGTAAAACGTAACAAATGTAAGTCACTGAACCAAGGTGTCACGATATAATCTGTAACTTTCTTTCTTTGTAATTGCACTGTGTCTGATCCTGTATGTTAATGTAACGGGCCTGCTGCATTATCTTGCTGTTGGTGGGGGGAAATGGATCCATGGACACACACATGGATCACACCCAGAAACCACTGGAACTTCCACTGCATTATCGAACCATCCAAACTGGTAACCATTACCCAACATTGTGGCAAAAGGACTTGGGGGTTAACAGGGAGAGAGCCAAGCCAAAGCACAGCCAAGGTGCAAGAGCTAGTGGCACTTAAGTCTGGGGAGAGCTAAGCCAGAGCACATAGTGCAAAGGTAATCAGCACAAAGGACTTGGGGGAGAGTGATGTTATATATGCAGACTATAGATATACTCTCTGTGTAGTCACTGTATAGTTGTATAAGATGGAGACTTGTTACCTGATGTACTATTAATAAGGTTTACACTGTGTATATACTATGCTGGCACTACTAGAGAGTGTAACTGGTGGAGACCGGGGTTTCCTGCTCCTGTGGCAGAGGCTGTCCACCAGAGAGCACTGCGTGGGGGGGACCTGAGGGTCACCTGCATAGGTGTACAGGGCCTAGTATAAAGGGCTGCTCACCATGTTGTGCCTCACTCTGGAGTTACGAATAAAGGACCAAGGTCACTTCAGTTTGAGTACAACACATTGCCTCGTGGAGTCATTCATAAGTACATTATAGACAGACGTAACACTCTGGTTGGCAACCAGTAACTAGTGTGGTGCCGCATGGATCAGTGCTGGGACCCCAACTATTTACAATCTATATTAATGACTTGGAAGAAGCCAAGTTTGCTGACAATACAAAGATGGGAGGAAAAGCAATGTGTGAGGAGGACACAAAACATCTGCAAAAGGACATAGATAGGCTAAGTGAGTGGGCAAAAATTTGGCAGATGAGTATAATGTTGGAAAGTGTGAGGTTGTGCACTTTGGCAGAAACAAAATCAAAGAGCAAGTTATTATTTAAATTGAGAAAGATTGCAAAGTGCCGCAGTACATTGGGACCTGGGGGTACTTGTGCATGAAACACAAAAGGATAGTATGCAGGCACAGCAAGTGATCTTGACTTTTATTGCAAAGGGGATGGAGTATAAAAGCAGGGAAGTCTTACTCCAGCTATTTAAGGTATTGGTGAGGCCACACCTGGAATACTGCGTGCAGTTTTGGTTTCCATATTTACGAAAGGATATACTTGCTTTGGAGGCAGTTCAGAGAAGGTTCACTAGGTTGATTCCGGGGATGAGGAGGTTGACTTATGAGAAAAGGTTGAGTGGGTTGGGCCTCTACTCATTGGAATTCAGAAGAATGAGAGGTGATCTTATCGAAACATTTCGGATTATGAGGGGGCTTGACAAGGTGGATGAAGAGAGGATGTTTCCACTGATGGGGGAGACTAGAACTAGAGGGCATGATCTTAGAATAAGGGGCCGTCCATTTATAACAGAGATGAGGAGCAATTTCTTCTCTGAGGGTTGTAAATCTGTGGAATTTGCTGCCTCAGAGAACTGTGGAAGCTGGGACATTGAATAAATTTAGGACAGAAATAGACAGTTTCTTAAATGATAAGGGGATAAGGGGTTATGGGGAGTGAGCGGGGAAGTGGAGCTGAGTCCATGATCAGATCAGCCATGATCTTATTGTATGGTGGAGCAGGCTCGAGAGGCCATATAGCCTAATCCTGTTCCTATTTCTTACGTTCTTCAATTTGTTTCCGTTAAATATTTATCCAACTCTCTTTTGAAAGATAAAATTGAGTATGTCTCCACCCCAATTAAGCACAAATTTTCTATATTGTCTGACTTTGTCATCAATCACAATTAGTACTGCATTGGTTAAAAAATGTTATCCATACATATTTTTTTATATTCGTTCCTGGGATGTGGGCAAGGCCAGCATTTATTGTCCATCTCTAATTGCCCTTGATAAGGTGGTGAGCTGCCGTGTTAAACCGCTGCAGCCCATGTGGTGAAGGTATTCCCAGTGCTGTTAGGGAGGGAGTTCCAGGATTTTGACTCAACGACGCTGAAGGAATAGCAGTATATTTCCAAGTCAGGATGCTGTGTAACCATCTCGAGTAAATACAGTAGTGTGGGACTGACTGTAAGAGTTCATTTGATTGGTGCCCCTGATACTGGACTCAGTAACCACTCCCTCAGTGCATAGAATTACTTAAAATTTACAGCACAGAAACAACTTGTCTATGCTGGTGCTTATGTTCCACACAAGTCTGCTCCACCCAACTTCATCTAAGCTATCAGCATAATGTTCTATTCTTTTCTCCCTCACATACTAATCTAGCGTCTCCTTACTGTAGTGTGGCTGCAGTATATATAATCTACAGGATGCACTGCAGCAACTCACCAAACTTACTTCAATAACACCTCCCTCCCTGCAACCTCGAGCATGAAGAAGGATGAGCAACAATGTCTTGGGACATCATCACCGCCAAGTAAGACCACATCCTGACTTGGATGTATATCAACGTTCCTTTATCTTTGCTGGGTCAAATTCCCGAAATTCCTGAACGAATACCATTTTGGGAGCACAGTCACCAGTTCAAGGAGTAGGTCCAGCACCACCATCTCAGACAAACTAGTGAATGGCACTAAATGCAGCCTTGCCAGCATTGCCCATGTCCCAGGAACACATTTTAAAAAGGAGAAATTCCCTACAATGAATGTTGCTGTACAAATTTTAGTTTAATCAATTCAAACATTTGCCCAGAAATTGCGGTCGGAGACTACCAATGGTGGATGCCTCCAACATGAAAAATTTCTACGAATCTACCTGGTGGTTCAGAGACTTGCAGTCCTGGACCTCTATGCGAAGGCCTGCGTAGAGGTCCACGTATTCCAGGGCCATAAGCGCTTCGTATGCATCCCTGGGATCATGTGGGCCGGCCCAACCAATCCAAGTAGGGGTATTCCTATTCATACTTGTGGTGATTCCGGAATTAACATAAGTATGAATGGGAATACCCCCCAAAACACTTAAAATAAATTAAATAAAACATCACTTATTTAAAATTAATCAAAATGGAATGTAATTAATTACTTAAAACAAGTGTGATTTAAATTTTTTTTTAAACATATTTTAAAGGGCCTAAAAATAACCCTTTTTAACAGGATTTTAAATGTTTAAATTATTGAAAAAAATTTATTTTTCTGTCCCTTAAAAGTCTTAAGCTGATAAAAGCAGGCCTTACGCCTGCTTTTATCAGTCATGAGAATTTCAAGGGCATTTGCTGGGCAGAAGTTGGGCAAGTAGCCAAAATCACTGCCCGCGGAGGCCCTTTACATCCGGATGCGTACGATCTGTCAAGAGGATTCCTGAGCTTTGCATGCCTAAACCCGGAACTTGCAGGAGCCTGTGGGCACGTGCGCACCTCATACGCGACCATAGGATCTGAGAATTCAGAGCCATTATATTGAAAAAGAAATGGACATAAAAGGAAGAAGAGAAAAAAATTATTGAGTTGATCAAAAGCAACAGAGTGCAGAGCATCACAGGAGAGGCCTGAGGAGATTTAAACAGAGCAGTGGCAGCAGAATCATCAGAGCACATAAAACAAGCACAGAGCTCAAATGCTGGAGTCCATTATTAAGGAAGCAGTAGCAGGACATTTGGAAAAGCATAATTCAATCAAACAGAGTCAGCATGGTTTTTATGAAAGGGAAATCATGTTTGACAAATTTGCTGGAGTTCTTTGAGGATGTAACGAGCAGGGTGGATAAGGGAGAACCAGTGGATGTGATGTATTTGGAGTTCCAGAAGGCATTCGATAAGGTGCCATATAAAAGGTTACTGCACAAGATAAAAGTTCACGAGGTTAGGGGTAATATATTAGCATGGATAGAGGATTGGCTAACTAACAGAGAGTCGGAATAAATGGGTCATTTTCCGGTTGGCAAACAGTAACTAGTGGGGTGCCGCAGGGATCGGTGCTGGAGCCTTACCTATCTACAATCTATATTAATGACTTGTAATGTAGCCATGGCTGGGAAAGCAAATTGTGAGGAGGATAAAAAAATCTGCAAAGGGATATAGACAGGCTAAGTGAATGGGCAAAAATTTGGCAGATGGAGTATAATGTGGGAAAAAGTAAGGTTATCCACTTTGTCAGAAAAAAATAGAAAAGCAAATTATAATTTAAATGGAGAAAAATTGCAAAGTGCTGCAGTACAGAGGGACCTGGGGGTCCTTGTGCATGAAACACAAAAAGTTAGTATGCAGGTACAGCAAGTAATCAGGAAGGCAAATGGAATGTTGGCCTTTATTGCAAGGGGGATAGAGTATAAAAGCAGACAAGTCCTGCTACAACTGTACAGGGTATTGGTGAGGCCACACCTAGAGTACTGCATGCAGTTTTGGTCTCTATATTTAAGGAAGGATATACTTGCATTGGAGGATGCTCAGAGAAGGTTCACAAGGTTGATTCCGGAGATGAGGGGGTTGACTTATGAAGAGAGGTTGAGTAGGTTGGGCCTATACTCATTGGAGTTCAGAAGAATGAGAGGTGATGTTATCGAAATATATGATAATGAGGGGGCTCAACAAGGTGGATGGAGATAGGATATTTCCACTAGGGGAAACTAAAACTAGGGGACATAGCCTCAGAATAAGGGGCCGCCCATGTAAAACTGAGGTGAGGAGGAATTTCTTCTCTCAGAGGGTTGTAAACCTGTAGAATTCTCTGCTGCAGATAGCTGTGAAGGTTGGGGGTCATTGAATATATTTAAGGTGGAGATAGACAGATTTTTGAGCGATAAGGGAATAAAGGGTTATGGGGAGGGGCAGGGAAGTAGAGTTGAGTCCATAATCAGATCAGCCATGATCTTACTAAATGGTGGAGCAGGCTCGAGGGGCCATATGGCCAACTACTGCTCCTATTTCTAATGTTCTTATGTTCTAGAGGGAATTTAAAAAAGTGACATCACAGTAAACACGGAGGAGGCGAGGTAAGTGATAGGAAAGTATCAATTTAACCTACCTATAACTTAAAGTAGACCAAGAAATTAGTTGAAAAACTAAAAAATATAAACAAAGTCGATTAAATACATAAACATTAATTGATTAAACAAATAAAAAGGCAATATAGGAATGGCAGTTCAGGTGGTGTGCCACAACAGTAGCATGTGGGAGTTTATGGGGAGCATAGCGATCCTGGACGGCCATATCTGCAGTAAGTGTCTACAATTCAAGGAACTTCATTTCAGAGTTGTTGAGCTGAAGTTCAAGGTGCAGACATTGAGAGGCATCTGGGAGGGCGCATTACCTGGACTCTTTGATCCAGGAAGCAGTCACACCCCTCAGATGAGGTAGTGGTACAAGTCTGGTTAGTGGTCAGCAACAGGAGTGTGTGGCTGCGTCTCAGGCAGAGTTAAAAGGATCCCAGGTGCAGTGCTGGAGGAGCCTCGGCAATTGCCTTTATCCAACAGGTTCTTGCTGGATGAAGGTAAAGTTTGCAGAATAGATTAACAAACTGACCAAAGCATTGTGGTACAGGCAGGGGTGTGAAAAGTAATGTTGTAGTGGTAGCGGACAGTATAGTCAGGGAAATAGATACTGTTCTCCGCAGTTGCAGCCAGGCATTCCGAAGGCTATGTTGCCAGGGTTAAGGTCATCTTCGCACATGGTTGGAGAAGAATTTGGAGTGGAAGGGGCAGGATACCATTCTCGTGGTCCACGTAAAAATCAGTGACATAGGTAGAACTAGGAATGAGGTTCTGCTGAGAGGGTTTGAGGAGCTAGGATCCAAATTAAAACGCAGAGCCTGAAAGGTAATAACCTGAAGGGAGTTCGGGAGGAGAAGCCTAGCATCGCACGACCTGACTGGGCGCGGGACTACAAAAGGTGGCAGCAGATCGGGAGGAGCTATCTGCAGCAGTGACAGTAACAATAATCGAAATCGAAGTGTGACATCACAGTCAAGCAGGTAAATGATTGGCTGGTGGATTGATGAGTATTTTTCTTTTCTTTAAAAAATCTTGGGCATTGGTGTAAGTTAGGAGCTGTTATTAAATAGATAAGTGATCTTTATTATCTACGGAAAACAAATTAATTAAATCAGCTGTTTGCTGAGTAGTTGCTGGGTGTGCTTTGCTAAGGTTTAGAGTTTAGTTCTACTTGATAGTTCCGAGTCCAACTAGAGGGATGGCAGGGCAGCTCAGTCTCATGGATTGCACATCCTGTGGCATGTGGGAAATCCTGGATGCTTTGCGCAGCCGGGACGACAACATGTGCAGGAGGTGTCTCATAGAAACATAGAAAATAGTTGCAGGAGTAGGCCATTCGGCCCTTCGAGCCTGCACCACCATTCAATAAGATCATGGCTGATCATTCCCTCAGTACCCCTTTCCTGCTTTTTCTCCAAAGCCCTTGATCCCCTTAGCCGCAAGGGCCATATCTAACTCCCTCTTGAATATATCCAATGAACTGGCATCAACAACTCTCTGCGGCAGGGAATTCCATAGGTTAACAACTCTCTGAAGAAGTTTCTTCTCATCTCAGTCCTAAATGGCCTACCCCTTATCCTAAGACTATGTCCCCTGGTTCTGAACTTCCCCAACATCGGGAACATTCTTCCCGCATCTAACCTGTCCAGTCCCGTCAGAATCTTATACGTTTCTATGAGATCCCCTCTCATCCTTCTAAACTCCAGTGAATAAAAGCCCAGTTGATCCAGTCTCTCCTCATACGACAGCCCAGCCATCCCTGGAATCAGTCTGGTGAACCTTCGCTGCACTCCCTCAATCGCAAGAACGTCCTTCCTCAGATTAGGGAGACCAAAACTGAACACAATATTCCAGGTGAGGCCTCACTAAGGCCCTGAACAACTGCAGTAAGACTTCCCTGCTCCTATACTCAAATCCCCTAGCTATGAAGGCCAACATACCATTTTCCTTCTTCACCGCCTGCTGTACCTGTATGCCAACTTTCAATGACTGATGAACCATGACACCCAGGTCTCGTTGCACCTCCCCTTTTCCTAATCTGCAGCCATCCAGATAATATTCTGCCTTTGTGTTTTTGCCCCCAAAATGGATAACCTCACATTTATCCACATTATACTGCATCTGCCCATGCATTTGCCCACTCACCTATCCTGTCCAAGCCACCCTGCAGCCTCTGAGCGTCCTCCTTACAACTCACACCAACACCTAGTTTAGTGTCATCCGCAAACTTGGAGATGTTACACTCAATTCCTTCATCCAAATCGTTAATGTATATTGTAAAGAGCTGAGGTCCCAGCACTGAGCCCTGCGGCACTCCACTAGTCACTGCCTGCCATTCTGAAAAGGACCCGCTTATCCCAACTCTCTGCTTCCTGTCTGCCAACCAGTTCTCTATCCACGTCAGTACATTACCCCCAATTTAATTTTGCACACCAATCTCTTGTGCAGGACCTTGTCAAAAGCCTTTTGAAAGTCCAAATACACCACATCCACTGGTTCTCCCTTGCCCACTCTGCTAGTTACATCCTGAAAAAATTCCAGAAGATTCGTCAAGCATGATTTCCCTTTCATAAATCCATGCTGACTTGGTCCAATCCTGTCACTGCTTTCCAAATGCGCTGCTATTTCATCCTTAATGATTGATTTCAACATTTTCCCCACTACTGATGTCAGGCTAACCGGTCTATAATTACCCGTTTTCTCTCTCCCTCCTTTTTTAAAAAGTGGTGTTACATTAGCAACCCTCCAGTCCATAGGAACTGATCCAGAGTCAATAGACTGTTGGAAAATGATCACCAATGCATCCACTATTTCTCGGGCCACTTCCTTAAGTACTCTGGGATGTAGACTATCAGGCCCTGGGGATTTATCGGCCTTCAATCCCATCGATTTTACGATCACAATTTCCCGCCTAATAAGGATATCCTTCAGTTCCTCCTTCTCACTAGACCTTCGGACCCCTAGTACATCGGGTAGGTTATTTGTGTCTTCCTTTGTGAAGACAGAACCAAAGTACTTGTTCAATTGGTCTGCCATTTCTTTGTTCCCCATTATAAATTCACCCGAATCCGACTGCAAGGGGTCAACGTTTGTCTTCACTAATCTTTTTCTCTTCACATACCGATAGAAGCTTTTGCAGTCATTTTTTATGTTTCTGGCAAGCTTCCTCTCCTACTCTATTTTCCCCCTCTTAATTAAACCCTTTGACCTCCTCTGATGTATTCTAAATTTCTCCCAGTCCTCTGGCTTGCTACTTTTTCTGGCTAATTTGTACCTCTTCCTTGGATTTAACACTATTTTTAATTTCCCTTGTTATCCACGGTTGAGCCACCTTCCCCATTTTATTTTTACTCCAGACAGGGATGTACAATTGTTGAAGTTCGTCCATATGATCTTTAAAGTTTGCCATTGCCTATCCACCGTCAACCTTTTAAGTATCATTTGCCAGTCTAATCTAGCCAATCCGCGCCCTATACCATCAATGTTACCTTTCCTTAAGTTCAGGACCCTAGTTTCTGAATTAACTTTGTCACTCTCCATCTTAATAAGGAATTCTACCATATTATGGTCACTTTTCCCCAAGGGGCCTCGCACAACAAGATTGCTAATTAGACCCTTCTCATTACACATCACCCAGTCTAGGATGGCCAGCTCTCTGGTTGGTTCCTCGACATATTGGTCGAGAAATCCATCCCTAATACACTCCAGGAAATCCTCCTCCACCGCATTGCTACCAGTTAAGTTAGCCCAATCAATATATAGATTAAAGTTACCCATGATAACTGCTGTACCTTTATTGCACATATCCCTTGTTTCTTGTTTGATGCTGTCCCCAACCTCACTACTACTGTTTGGTGGCCTGTACACAACACCCACTAGCGTTTTCTGCCCTTTGGTATTCCGTAGCTCAACCCATACCGATTCCACAACATCCAAGCTGTTGTCCTTGCTTACAATGGCGCGAATTTCTTCTTTAACCAGCAACGCCACCCCGCCTCCTTTTCCTTTCTGTCTATCCTTCCTAAATGCTGAATATCCCTGGATGTTGAGTTCCCAGCCTTGGTCACCCTGGAGCCATGTCTCTGTGATGCCAATCACATCATACCCGTTAACTGCTATCTGCGCAGTTAATTCGTCCACCTTATTCTGGATACTCCTCGCATTGAGGCACAGAACCTTCAGGCTTGTCTTTTTAACCCTTTAGAATTTTGCTGTAAAGTGGCTCTTTTTGTTTTTTGCCTTGGGTTTCTCTGCCCTCCACTTTTACTTTTCTCCTTTCTATCTTTTGCTTCTGTCTCCATTTTATTCCCCTCTGTCTCCCTGCATAGGTTCCCATCTCCCGGCCATATTAGTTTAACTCCTCCCAAACAGCAGTCGCAACCACTCCCTCTAGGACATTGGTTCTGGTCCTGCCTAGGTGCAGACCGTCCGGCTTGTACTGGTCCCACCTCCCCCAGAACCGGTTCCAATGTCCCAGGAATTTGAATCCCTCCCCTCTGCAGCACTGCTCAAGCCACGTATTCATCTGCACTATCCTGCGATTCCTACTCTGACTAGCACGTGGCACTGGTAGCAATCCTGAGATTACTACTTTTGAGGTCCTACTTTTTAATTTAACTCCTAGCTCCCTAAATTCGTCTCGTAGGACCTCATCCCGTTTTTTTACCTATATCGTTGGTACTTATGTGCACCACGACAACTGGTTGTTCACCCTCCCTTTTCAGAACGTCCTGCACCCGCTCCGAGACATCCTTGACCCTTGCACCAGGGAGGCAACATACCATCCTGGAGTCTTGGTTGCGACCACAGAAATGCCTATCTATTCCCCTTACAATTGAATCCCCTATCACTGTCGCTCTCCCACTCTTTTTCCTGCCCCCCTGTGCAGCAGAGCCAGCCACTGTGCCATGAACCTGGCTGCTGCTGCTCCCCCCTGATGAGTCATCCCCCTCAACAGTACTCAAAGCGGTGTATCTGTTTTGCAGAGGGATGACTGCAGGGGACCCCTGCACTACCTTCTTTGCACTGCTCTTCCTGTTGGTCTTCCATTCCCTATTTGGCTGTGTACCCTTTACCTGCGGTAAGACCAACTCACTAAATGTGCTACTCACATCATTCTCAGCATCGTGCATGCTCCAGAGTGAATCCACCCGCAGCTCCAGTTCCGCAATGCGGTTGGGCAGGAGCTGGAGGCGGATACACTTCCTGCACACGTAGTCATCAGGGACACCGGAGGCATCCCTAATTTCCCACATGTTACAGGGGGAGCATAACACGTGTCCGAGCTCTCCTGCCATGACTTAACCCCTAGATTAACTTAATTTGGCAACAACAATGCTAAATGTTACTTACTGAAATAGAAAAGAAAAAGAAAACCTACTTACCAATCACCAGCCAATCACTTACCCACTTGGCTGTGACATCACCTTTCGATTTCTTTCTACTTCTTTTTTGCCTTCTGTCCCCGCTGCAGCTGAACAAGCTGGCCTTTTGTAGGCCTTACCAACGCTGCCGCCGGAACTATCACTGACTCCCCGAGCTCCAGGTCGCACTGGCCTTTTGTAGGCCTTACCAACGCTGCCGCCGGAACTATCACTGACTCCCCGAGCTCCAGGTCGCACTGGCCTTTTGTAGGCCTTACCAACGCTGCCGCCGGAACTATCACTGACTCCCCGAGCTCCAGGTCGCACTGGCCTTTTGTAGGCCTTACCAACGCTGCCGCCGGAACTATCACTGACTCCCCGAGCTCCAGGTCGCACTGGCCTTTTGTAGGCCTTACCAACGCTGCCGCCGGAACTATCACTGATTCCCCGAGCTCCAGGTCGCACTAGCCTTTTGTAGGCCTTACCAACGCTGCCGCCGGAACTATCACTGACTCCCCGAGCTCCAGGTCGCACTGGCCTTTTGTAGGCCTTACCAACGCTGCCGCCGGAACTATCACTGACTCCCCGAGCTCCAGGTCGCACTGGCCTTTTGTAGGCCTTACCAACGCTGCCGCCGGAACTTTCGCCTCTCGCCGACTTCCCGAGCTCCAGGTCGCACTGGCCTTTTGTAGGCCTTACGATCGCTGTCGCCGGAACTCCCGCCTCTCGCCGACTGAGCAATGCACCCAGAGAGGCGACGCTAAGTTTGTGGTCAAGGCCCTCCAAACCGTGGTCCAGGATCCATGTTGACTTTGCGGGCCCATTTCTAGGCAAAATGTTTTTGGTTGTTGTGGATGCTTATTCAAAATGGATTGAATGTGTAATACTGTCTTGGAAGCACGTCCACTGCCATCATCGAAAGCCTGCGAGCAATGTTTGCCACGCACAGCCTGCCTGAAGTCCTTGTCAGCAACAATGGGCCGTGCTTCATCAGTGCTGAATTCAAGGAATTAATGACCCACAATGGGATCAAGCATGTCACATCTGCCCCGTTCAAGCTCGCATCCAACAGCCAGTCCAAACCATCAAGCAAAGCTTGAAACGCATGTCGGAAGGCTCCCTGCAGACCTGCCTGTCCTGAGTCCTGCTCAGCTACCACACCAGACCCCATTCGCTCACCGGTGTTCCCCCAGCCGAGCTGCTCATAAAAAGGACGCTCAAAACAAGGCTCTCTCTTGTCCACCCTGATCTCCATGATCACATCGAGGGCAGGCGGCATCAACAAAGCATGTACCACGTTTAGCGAGTTGGTCTTACCGCAGGAAAAGGGTACACAGCCAGATAGGGAATGGAAGACCAACAGGAAAAGCAGTGCAAAGAAGGTAGTGCAGGGGTCCACTGCGGTCATCCTCCTGCAAAACAAATACACCGCTTTGGGTATTGTTGAGGGGGATGACTCATCAGGGGAGAGCAGCAGCAGCCATGTCCATGGCACCGTGGGTGGCTCTGCTGCACATGAGGGCAGGAAAAAGAGTGGGAGAGCGATAGTGATAGAGGATTCAATTGTAAGGGGAATAGATAGACGTTTCTGTGGCCGCAACTGAGACTCCAGGATGGTATGTTGCCTCCCTGGTGCAAGGGTCAAGGATGTCTCTGAGCGGGTGCAGGACATTCTAAAAAGGGAGGGTGAACAGCCAGTTGTCGTGGTACATATAGTACCAATGATGAGGTCCTACGAGACGAATTTAGGGAGCTAGGAGTTAAATTAAAAAGTAGGACCTCAAAAGTAATAATCTCAGGATTGCTAACAGTGCCACATGCTAGTCAGAGTAGGAATCGCAGGACAGCACAGATGAATACGTGGCTTGAGCAGTGGTGCAGCAGGGAGGGATTCAAATTCCTGGGACATTGGAACCGGTTCTGGGGGAGGTGGGACCAGTACAAACCGGACAGTCTGCACCTGGGCAGGACCGGAACCAATGTCCGAGGGGGAGTGTTTGCTAATGCTGTTTGGGAGGAGTTGAACTACTATGGCAGGGGGATGGGATCCTATGCAGGGAGACAGAGGGAAATAAAATGGAGGCAGAAGCAAAAGATAGAAAGATTAGTAAAAGTGGAGGGCAGAGAAACCCAAGGCAAAAAAGAAAAAGGGTCACTTTACAGCAAAATTCTAAAGTGTCAAAGTGTGTTAAAAAGACAAGCCTGAAGGCTCTGTGCCTCAATGCGAGGAGTATCCGGAATAAGGTGGACGAATTAACTGCGCAGATAGCAGTTAACGGGTATGATGTAATTGGCATCACGGAGACATGGCTCCAGGGTGACCAAGGCTGGGAACTCAACATCCAGGGGTATTCAGCATTTAGGAAGGATAGACAGAAAGGAAAAGGAGGCGGGTGGCATTGCTGGTTAAAGAAGAAATTAATGCAATTGTAATGAAGGACATCAGCTTGGATGTTGTGGAATCGGTATGGGTGGAGCTACGGAATACCAAAGGGCAG
The DNA here is from genome assembly GCF_044704955.1 of Pristiophorus japonicus. Classification (NCBI taxonomy): domain Eukaryota; kingdom Metazoa; phylum Chordata; class Chondrichthyes; family Pristiophoridae; genus Pristiophorus; species Pristiophorus japonicus. Next base: position 211,150,220 of record NC_091981.1, on the reverse strand, counting down.
AAAACGCTGGTGGGAGTTGTGTATAGACCACCAAATAGTAGTAGTGAGGTTGGGGACAACATCAAACAAGAAATAAGGGATGTGTGCAATAAAGGTACAGCAGTAATCATGGGCGACTTTAATCTACATATTGATTGGGCTAACCTAACTGGTAGCAATGCGGTGGAGGAGGATTTCCTGGAGTGTATTAGGGATGGTTTTTTAGACCAGTATGTCAAGGAACCAACCAGAGAGCTGGCCATTCTAGACTGGGTGATGTGTATTGAGAAGGGACTAATTAGAAACTTGTTGTGCGAGGCCCCTTGGGTAAGAGTGACCATAATATGGTAGAATTCTTTATTAAGATGGAGAGTGACAAAGTTAATTCAGAAACTAGGGTCCTGAACTTAAGGAAAGGTAACTTTGATGGTATGAGGCGCGAATTGGCTAGATTAGACTGGCAAATGATACTTAAACGGTTGATGGTGAATAGGCAATGGCAAACCTTTAAAGATCATATAGATGAACTTCAACAATTGTACATCCTTGTCTTGAGTAAAAATAAAATGGGGAAGGTGGTTCAACCGTGGATAACAAGGGAAATTAAGGATAGTTTTAAATCCAAAGAAGAGGCATACAAATTAGCCAGAAAAAACAGCAAACCAGAGGACTGGGAGAAATTTAGAATTCAGCAGAGGAGGACAAAGGGCTTAATTAAGAGGGGGAAAATAGAGTACAAGAGGAAGCTTGCCGGAAACATAAAAAATGACTTCACATATCTATAGAAGCTTTTGCAGAGAAAAAGATTAGTGAAGACAAACGTAGGTCCCTTGCAGTCGGATTCGGGTGAATTTATAATGGGGAACAAAGAAATGGCAGACCAATTGAACAAGTACTTTGGTTCTGTCTTCAAAAAGGAAGACACAAATAATCTTCCGGATGTACTAGGGGACCGAGGGTCTAGTGAGAAGGAGGAACTGAAGGATATCCTTATTAGGCAGGAAATTTTGTTTGGGAAATTGATGGGATTGAAGGCTGATAAATCCCCAGGGCCTGATAGTCTACATCCCAGAGTACTTAAGGAAGTGGCCCTAGAAATAGTGGATGCATTGGTGATAATTTTCCAACAGTCTACCGACTCTGGATCAGTTCCTATGGACTGGAGGGTTGCTAATGTAACCCCACTTTTTAAAAAAGGAGAGAGAAAACGGGTAATTATAGACCGGTTAGCCTGACATCAATAGTGGAGAAAATGTTGGAATCAATTATTAACGATGAAATAGCAGCGCATTTGGAAAGCAGTGACAGGATTGGTCCAAGTCAGCATGGATTTATGAAAGGGAAATCATGCTTGACAAATTTTCTGGAATTTTTTGAGGATGTAACTAGTAGAGTGGACAAGGGAGAACCAGTGGATGTGGTGTATTTGGACTTTCAAAAGGATTTTGAAAAGGTCCCATACAAGAGATTGGTGTGCAAAATCAAAGCACATGGTATTGGGAGTAATGTACTGACGTGGATAGAGAACTGGTTGGCAGACAGGAATCAGAGAGTTGGGATAAACAGGTTCTTTTCAGAATGGCAGGCAGTGACTAGTGGAGTGCCGCAGGGCTGTGCTGGGACCCCAGCTCTTTACAATATATATTAATGATTTAGATGATGGAATTGAGTCTAATATCTCCAAGTTTGCAGATGACACTAAACTGGGTGGCGGTATGAGTTGTGAGGAGGACGTGAAGAGGCTGCAAGGTGACTTGGACAGGTTAGGCGAGTGGACAAATATGTGGCAGATGCAGTATAATGTGGATAAATGCGAGGTTATCCACTTTGGGTGCAAAAACACGAAGGCAGAATATTATCTGAATGGCGGCAGATTAGGAAAAGGGGAGGTGCAGCGAGACCTGGGTGTCATGGTTCATCAATCATTGAAATTTGGCATGTAGGTACAGCAGGCGGTGAAGAAGGCAAGTGGTATGTTGGCCTTCATAGCAAGCGGATTTGAGTATAGGAGCAGGGAAGTCTTACTGCAGTTGTACAGGGCCTTGGTGAGGCCTGTTAGATCTCTTAATTTCCAATGAAATACGAACTCCGATTGTAGTTTTAATTTCTTTATTTCTGGCAGAGAGCAACAACAAGCTTCTTGGCTTTAAGCCAGGTCTTTGTCCTTCTGAGACCACATGGTCAAAATGGCTGTACTTATACCTGGATCAATTTACAGAAAGGAACTCGCCTTCTTTGACCTTATTGGCTTAATTAATAGTCTTTTAACCTTTTAATTGGCTCGCTACCCAAGTGTCCTAAAATGTCAAGTTGATTGATGACTTAATGCAACATGCTACCACTCACGTAGCATCTCTGACTTGTTGTCTGTGAATTTTCACAGCCTGTCTAAATGCAGCCTGTTTGAATTCTCTATCAATCCCCCCTTTGATTCTTTCACAAACTGAATCATAAAACATCAGGTATCACTGGTTAAACATTCTACAAATTAAGTTCATACATGTTAATATAGTTTCCTTTTAAAATTTGTTGATGTGTTTCGCCACATGTCCGGATTAGTAGCTTCCACACAAATTCACACCAACCCGAGTTCCATCGTGGCCACAATGGAAGTCTGGTTTTAGTAGGTTAATTAACCTTATTCCAATTTAATCCAAATCAATATCTTAATTCAACCAGTAAACAACCTTCCCTTAAGCATAACATACTCCTGTGCCATGTACAGACGGTCTGCTGGGACCTGCAAGGTGTCTCACATGCGGGACAGCAGCTACAGCCGCCTGGTCGCAACAACATTTAATCAACATAAACGAACAATATAAAAGTAAAACAATTACAACAAATAGAATTAAACCTTCCACCAATGAAGTTCCTATTGAACCTAGCCATTCAGTGGCTCCACTCCACAAAGTGAATGATGGGCGTTGTTTAAGTTTTTCAACCTCCTTTTGGATATGCTCCGCTAAGTGGGTAATTTCTTCGGAGCTATCTGGGATATGTGTGCAACACTCAGTTCCGAGTCGGGTGCAAGTACCTCCCTTTTCAGCCAGGATGTAATCAAGGGCCAGTCTATTCTGTAGGGCTACTGTGCAGATTGCTACCATTTCTGCATTGATTTTAACTAGGGCCTCTGAGGTATCATTGGCTACCCATTTCACAACGGATGCCATGTTAATGGATTCCCTTGCCAGTCTGGCGGTCCCATACCTGGGGATCAGAATGGCAGAGAACCTCTCTGATTCTGTGATAGCTCTCTTAGGACGGTGTAAATGTTCCTACAGTGACTTTATATGATACATATAAGGCACAATGTAGGCTAAATAGCAGGATCCCATCCAATTCTGGGGCAGCCAAGGGTAGGCCTTGTGGCCACATACCCAATAGGTGCCATTATATGCAATGAATGTTAGCTGTTTCTTTGTCAGCAACACTCCGGGGCCTGTCCAGGCTTTTCCATCTGTTTTATTCAGAATCCCCGTTACGTTAAAAATTCCCAAATCGGCCCAGTTTGGACGGTTCTGTGGCTTGATTATATTATAATTCCGGGAGCAGTTACTATACCACATATTTTGGCCTCCTTTGATGTTTCTAATCAGACAGACCGATTCCCCCGGTCTTCCTATTCCAGTTGTATTAGTGATAACAAAAAATGGGGGCCGTTTGGAATTATTGTAGCACGGTTGGTATCCCCCTTCAAAGGTAGTCAGATTGTAACCTGCTGATTTCCATTTACGTGCCCAGTTTTCCGTATCCTGAAACGCATTGCCTGTTTTGTTTTGATTAATTATCCACTCAGCCATTTCCGAGATATTCAAGGGAACTGGCCTCAATGAATCCCTCCCTTTGAGTGAATAGGAATATGCGCACACACCCAACAACTAGAAATGTTACCTTGTTTGGCATAAATGTATGACATATATAAAAAGATATTTACATGTAATTCCCTTGCTCCCCTACTATTTCCCTTTGGTGCAGAGGGTCGGCTAGTAAGAAGTAGGCCTATGCCTGGAATACCTACAATCAATAATACAGTAAATTTATACATTTTCGCAAAATGTAATTGTCCTTAATAGATTTCAGCTTCAGTTACGGGTGCTCATTTAACGTGTGAAGCGTGGATCCAGGCTTTCTTTCCTTGGACTTTAACAGCTGCCTGGGTGGTCAATAACACTTGATAAGGTCCCTCCCACTTGGCACCCAAAGGTTCTTTATGCAACTTTTTCACATACACCCAGACTCCCGGGATGATGTCGTGTCCTCCTTCGGGTGGATTACCCCAAGCTGCCGATACCTGTCGGGAAACAGAACTAATAGCATTGGTTAAGTTCTGACAGTATGATAACAAAGTGTCACTCATTGAGTGAACATCAGCTTTCCGTAAATCGATAGTTCTTGGCAGCGGCACGGGTCTTCCTGTTATAATTTCAAATGGGCTTAGACCTGTAGTTCTGTTCGGGGTTGCCCTAATGCTACATAGCACTATTGGTAGTGCCTGGGGCCATGGTGTTCCTTCTGGGTGATATTTGGCAGAGTTCGATTCATTCGTTCTACTTGTCCTGATGATTGTGGATGATAAGGACAGTGTAAATCCCACGTAATGTTCAGTAGACTTCTTGGCAGAGAGCACCTGTGAAGTGTGTTCCCTGATCTGAGTCAATGCTACTCGGGACTCCCCATCGGGGAATGTAATCCTTACACAAGACCTTTGCAGTGTGATTGGCTGTGGCTCTTTTAGTTGTGACAGCTTCTACCCATCTAGTGAATCTGTCGACCATGACAAGAATGTTAGTGTATCCTTGGCATGAAGGAAGAGATATATAATCAACCTGCAGATGCTGGAATGGTCTGACAGGGGCAGGGGGCCTCAGTTGGGGCATTACCGTGATGGGTCCAGAATTATTTTTCTGGCAGACCACACAGCGGTCTGTTACCAGCTGGGCATGTTTTTTAAATCCCCGACCCCACCAGCTTTTCTGGAACCGTGCCGTCATCTGTTGTGAGGCCAAGTGTCCCCATGAGTGGATCTGTTGGGCTAAAAAAGGCATAAGCGCTTGTGGCGCGACTGGCTTATCAGTAACTCTTTGTCTCCAGACACCATCTTCACATAGCTTAATTCCTGCCTCAATCCATGTCCATTTTTCCTCTCGGGAGCACTCGCCTTGCATTGTTTGAAGGTCTCGTGTCAGAGTCCTGAGTGCTTTCAATCTGCACATCTGTGTTGGTTCTTCTGGAGGAACGCCCTGTGAGGCGGCATCTTTAGCTGCCTGGTCGGCTAGGGCATTTCCCTGTGCTTCTGTGGTATTTTCCTTGGTATGGGCCTTACACTTCAGGATGGACACTTCCTGAGGTAATTGTATGGCCTCTAGTAAGTCTCGGACTTCTTTTCCATTTCGGATAGGTGTACCAGCAGCAGTGAGGAATCCTCTTTTCCGCCATAACAGACCAAAGTCGTGAGCGACTCCAAAAGCATAACGTGAATCTGTGTAGACATTAGCTGTCTGTCCTTCTGCTATTCAACATGCTTCTGACACGGTCCGTAACTCGGTCTGTTGTGCTGACGTTCCTGAGGGTAAACATTCTTTTGCCACTACCTCATATAAGGTTGTAACTGCCCATCCTGCTTTTCTGGTACCATTGTCAACAAAGGAGGAACCATCTGTAAACAGGATGAGGTCTGGGTTGTGTAGAGGCTCCTCTGCTGCTAAGGCTGCTTCTTCTGTTTCTTTTAAAATCTCCACGCAGTCATGCTCTTCACATTCTCCCCCCTCTTGCTCCCTCGATTCTGACATCGGGAGCATAGTTGCGGGATTAACTAGCTGGCCCAGACGATATGGAGATTAGGAGCTTCCAAAACTGCTGTCCAGCGGGTCCATCTTGCTGCCGTCACCTGAGACATTCTATTCATAGACAGCGAAACATGTACGGTGTGGGGACACTTGACAATTAGCTTTTGGTCGAGGACTAGACCCGCAGTGGTCATTACCGTTCGACATGTAGCTTCCATGGCCCTTAGGCAACTTCCCCATCCGAGGGCTACCGCATCCAGTTTTGCTGAATAATAGCCAATAGGTCTTTGCCGATCCCCATGTTCTTGTGTCAGTATAGCTGTCATACATCCTTCTTTCTCATGGACAAACAGGGTAAATGGCTTACCACTTTCGGGGATTCCCAGAGCCGGTGCCGAACACAAAGCCTTTTTCAAACTCAGGAAGGCCTCTTGCTGTTCTTTCGTGAGGGTGATGGCTTCTTTAGAGGCACGTTTCCCCTTTAAAATATCATTCAGTGGCTGAGCAAGCTGTGTGAAGGAGTCAATCCAATTTCTGTTAAAGTTACACAATCCCAAAAAAGACCTTAGTTCCTGAATAGTGGTGGGTTTTTTAGCAGCCCAAATGGCTGCAGTTCTATCCTGGGTAAGTTCACTCTTTCCTTGTGAAATCTTTTGTCCCAGGTATACAACCTCTTCTTGGGATATTTGTGCTTTGTCGATGCTGGCTTTATGTCCTTTCAGCCGAAGGTGATCCAGCAAAGCTCGTAAACCTTGTTCATGCTGTTCTTCCGTGTTTGAAGCAAGCAAGATATCGTCTACATATTGGATGACTGTGGATGACATGGGAGGTAATTCTCGCAAATGACTTTGTAAAGCCATGTGGAATACCGTAGGGCTGTTGTGGAAACCCTGTGGTAACCGGGTCCAAGTATACTGTTGTCCTTGGACAGTGAAAGCAAACCACTGTCGAACCTCCGGTGCCAGAGGCACCGACCAAAATCCGTTGGCCATATCTATAACCGAGAAATATTTATGTTCCGGTTTGAGGGCATTAAAAATGGTGGAGGGATCTGCGACCAAAGGAGCTTTTTGATCAATACACTGGTTAGCTTTCCTATAATCGACAGTCAAACGCCAAGTCTCATTAGATTTCTGTACCGGCCACACGGGGCTATTGGAGGAGCTATGCGTTTTAATAAGCACCCCTTGTTTCTCCAATTGCTGAATAACCGGTAAGATTCCCGCGATGGCAGTTGGACTGATGGGATACTGTTTAGTGCATGGAGGCTTGGGACCGGTAAATGATGTAGGCTCCATCTGGAGTAGGCCACAATCATTCTTATCTTTAGCCCATATCGGGTGTTCCTTCAATTCTTCTTTCTTCAAAGTTCTAATTGACCATGTCACCCGACCATCCTCGAAATGCAACGATGAATCTACTTGGATTAGAACGTCCATTCCCAAAAGGGGTTGATCTACTGGGCCTATCCAGACCGGCGTGGTTAGTTCATGTGGACCCAGCCCTATAAGTACCGGTGTTGTCCTTTTAATTTCCATTTTATGGCCCCCAACTCCATAGGCTGTGCGTGCCCTACCATCCAATGGCAAAAAGTTTCCATATTGTAGGGGTAAGCATGTTAATTCCGCCCCTGTGTCTAAAAGACAGTCCACATCCTTATCGCCCACCCTCACAGTTATATATAGCCCATCTCCCCTTTGTTGTATTAGTGTGAGGAGGTGGATCAGCGTGGGCTCTAATCGTTTTTTGCTATCACAAGTAACTCCTTCTGTTGTTGTATTGTCAGTCGCTTAAATGCTTCTATGAGGTCGTTACCTTGTGACAAGCCTGGCTTATTGGCTGAATTGTATCCCTGGCTGCGTCCTCTTCCCCAGCCACGACCTTTCTGTTTTGCCCTGCACGTCTTGGCCCAGTGACCTTCTTTCCCACAATAATGACATTTTCCAGGTAATTTTCCTAATGACTGTTTATCGGAATCATGGGATTTCCATCCCATAGCCTGTACAGCTCGGACTTTAGCTCCCATATCCCGATCTAATTGGTTACATCGATCCACCAATGCTGCAAAGGTAGTTCCTCTACCTTCCCAGTCCGGTAACACTACCGTCAGCATTTTGGACAGTTCTGGTTTTAGACCTGCCACGAAAGCTGCTTTCAGGGGTCCAAACACTTGTTCATCCATTTCCTCATCTGTATTATTCATACCTGAATGTTCTAGCCATGTGCATCTAAACCGCTCGTCATACTCCAGGACCTCCTCTGTTCCTTTCTGTTGGCAGGCTGCAATTTTTCCCCAGTCTGTCTTAGCTGGACTGAAGGCTTGCAGCCAGTGTTTAATCGCCTCCCATCCTGCATCTAAATCTTGCTCATCCTGCTCCAAAGCTTCTTCTACCTTGTCGTGCAATTTTCTTCTCTGTGTTTTTGGCACCATTATAGTCAAAATTTGCACTCCATCCCAGGGATGAAGTTAATATATATTTCTTAAGCGGTCCAATTGGTCCCACGTTTTTACTCCCCCTTTCTTTGGATTGGGCAATTCCTTGGACCATTTATCAATTTTCTCTGGGTCTGCCGGATCATGAAATAAGTATTCTGCATACACTCTTTTCTTCGTTTTTTTGGTTCCGCCCTTATCCGCATTCTCTTCTGATTTGACTACAACTCGTCTTTTTTTAAACGGGGCAAAGCGCACCCCTAATTCTTCATCCTCCGACCCTGTATCGTCGGAGGATTCAGAATCTGTATCTATTCCTCGGTCGTGTCTTCGGGTTTGCGCTTTTAATTTATCCAAACATGGGTACCCTGGGAATTAACCGATACATTTTCCTTTTCCTATTACTGTCTCTTGACCTAATGATTTTTTCCATTCTTTAATTTCACCTTTAAGATCTTTAACTTCCGCTTCCAGCTTTTCAAGTTCAAGCTTTTTCTGTCGCAGCTGCGCACAAACAGCTTGCAATTGATCCTTTGTACTGGTCAGTTCTTGATCATGTTGGGAACGCATTATAATTTCATTCCGGTTTCGGATCTTTCCCATAACCGCTAGGGACCATCTCGTTCGCTCTTTATTTTTCATACGGGTCGTTTTTCCCAAGACCTTTTTAATCTCGTCCAAGGACCATTGTCCTTTGGAGGTTCCGTACTTTTGTTCGATCTTAATATAGGTTTTAGATAAATTGAATTGTTGCTCTATGTATTCTTTCAACTGTTCGAGAATTAAATCTAACAAAACCTCAGGTGGTGCCTGCCCACCTTTAACAGTTGTAGGCAATTCTTTGCTCTTATCTCCTGCTGCCATAATACTGATTTCTTTACTGGGGTCTCGATTCGTAGCTTTCTAGCCGATCAATAGGTTGGTGATTAATTAACTAACACACCGCCAAAGTTTAGACGTCTATGGGACCTCGAGCCGACTACCAACTGGAGGGTTCGCAAACCGGAGGCTTTCGGAATCGCGTAGAGGAAGAGGCGAATTTAGACTTTTGACTGAGGACTTTTATAAAGAGGAGTCCTTACCTCAGTATGTAGGTCCGATGTCCAAAATTCAGTTTCTTTCCTCAGCGATCGTGTTCGTGACGCCAAAATTGTTAGATCTCTTAATTTCCAATGAAATACGAACTCCGATTTTAGTTTTAATGTCACTTTATTTCTGGCAGAGAGCAACAACAAGCTTCTTGGCTTTAAGCCAGGTCTTTGTCCTTCTGAGACCACATGGTCAAACTGGCTGTACTTATACCTGGATCAATTTACAGAAAAGAACTCGCCTTCTTTGACTTTATTGGCTCAATTAATAGTCTTTTAACCTTTTAATTGGCTCGCTACCCAAGGGTCCTAAAATGTCAAGTTGATTGATGACTTAATGCAACATGCTACCACTCACGTAGCATCTCTGACTTGTCTGTGAATTTTCACAGCCTGTCTAAATGCAGCCTGTTTGAATACTGTATCAAGGCCCCACCTGGAATATTGTGTTCAGCTTTTGTCTCCTAATCTGAGGAAGGACGTTCTTGCTATTGAGGGAGTGCAGCGAAGGTTCACCAGACTGATTCCAGGGATGGCTGGGCTGACATAAGAGGAGAGACTGGATCAACTGGGTCTTTATACACTGGAGTTTAGAAGGATGAGAGGGGATCTCATAGAAACATATAAGATTCTGACGGGACTGGACAGGTTAGATGCTGGAAGAATGTTCCCGCTGTTGGGGAAGTCCAGAACCAGGGGACACAGTCTTAGGATAAGGAGCAGGCCATTTAGGACTGATGTGAGGAGAAACTTCTTCACTCAGAGAGTTGTTAACCTGTAGAATTCCCGACTGCAGAGAGTTGTTGATGCCAGTTCATTGGATATATTCAAGAGGGAGTTAGATATGGCCCTTACGGCTAAAGGGATCAAGGGGTATGGAGAGAAAGCACCGTGGCTATCAAGGGAAATCAGGGATAGTATTAAAGCCAAGGAAGTGGCATACAAATTGGCCAGAAATAGCAGTGAACCTGGGGACTGGGAGAAATTTAGAACTCAGCAGAGGAGGACAAAGGGTTTGATTCGGGCAGGGAAAATGGAGTATGAGAAGAAGCTTGCAGGGAACATTAAGACGGATTGCAAACCTTTCTATAGATATGTAAAGAGAAAAAGGTTAGTAAAGACAAACGTAGGTCCCCTGCAGTCAGAATCAGGGGAAGTCATAACGGGGAACAAAGAAATGGCGGACCAATTGAACAAGTACTTTGGTTCGGTATTCACGAAGGAGGACACAAACAACCTTCCGTTTATAAAAGGGGTCGGGGGGTCTAGTAAGGAGGAGGAACTGAGGGAAATCCTTATTAGCTGGGAAATTGTGTTGGGGAAATTGATGGGATTGAAGGCCGATAAATCCCCAGGGCCTGATGGACTGCATCCCAGATTACTTAAGGAGGTGGCCTTGGAAATAGTGGATGCATTGACAGTCATTTTCCAACATTGACTCTGGATCAGTTCCTATAGAGTGGAGGGTAGCCAATGTAACCCCACTTTTTAAAAAAGGAGGGAGAGAGAAAACAGGGAATTATAGACCGGTCAGCCTGACATCGGTAGTGGGTAAAATGATGGAATCAATTATTAAGGATGTTATAGCAGTGCATTTGGAAAGAGGTGACATGATAGGTCCAAGTCAGCATAGATTTGTGAAAGGGAAATCATGCTTGACAAATCTTCTGGAATTTTTTGAGGATGTTTCCAGTAGAGTGGACAAGGGAGAACCAGTTGATGTGGTATATTTGGACTTTCAGAAGGCGTTCGACAAGGTCCCACACAAGAGATTGATGTGCAAAGTTAGAGCACATGGGATTGGGGGTAGTGTGCTGACATGGATTGAGAACTGGTTGTCAGACAGGAAGCAAAGAGTAGGAGTAAATGGGTACTTTTCAGAATGGCAGGCAGTGACTAGTGGGGTACCGCAAGGTTCTGTGCTGGGGCCCCAGCTGTTTACACTGTACATTAATGATTTAGATGAGGGGATTAAATGTAGTATCTCCAAATTTGCAGATGACACTAAGTTGAGTGGCAGTGTGAGCTGCGAGGAGGATGCTGTGAGGCTGCAGAGCGACTTGGATAGGTTAGGTGAGTGGGCAAATGCATGGCAGATGAAGTATAATGTGGATAAATGTGAGGTTATCCACTTTGGTGGTAAAAACAGAGAGGCAGAATATTATCTGAATGGTGACAGATTAGGAAAAGGGGAGGTGCAAAGAGACCTGGGTGTCATGGTACATCAGTCATTGAAGGTTGGCATGCAGGTGCAGCAGGCGGTTAAGAAAGCAAATGGCATGTTGGCCTTCATAGCAAGGGGATTTGAGTACAGGGGCAGGGAGGTGTTGCTACAGTTGTACAGGGCATTGGTGAGGCCACACCTGGAGTATTGTGTACAGTTTTGGTCTCCTAACCTGAGGAAGGACATTCTTGCTATTGAGGGAGTGCAGTGAAGGTTCACCAGACTGATTCCCGGGATGGCGGGACTGACCCATCAAGAAAGACTGGATCAACTGGGCTTGTATTCACTGGAGTTCAGAAGAATGAGAGGAGACCTCATAGAAACATTTAAAATTATGACGGGTTTGGACAGGTTGGATGCAGGAAGAATGTTCCCAATGTTGGGGAAGTCCAGAACCAGGGGACACAGTCTAAGGATAAGGGGTAAGCCATTTCGGACCGAGATGCGGAGGAACTTCTTCACCCAGAGAGTGGTGAACCTGTGGAATTCTCTACCACAGAAAGTTGTTGAGGCCAATTCACTAAATATATTCAAAAAGGAGTTAGATGAGGTCCTTACTACTAGGGGGATCAAGGGGTATGGCGAGAAAGCAGGAATGGGGTACTGAAGTTGAATGTTCAGCCATGAACTCATTGAATGGTGGTGCAGGCTAGAAGGGCCGAATGGCCTACTCCTGCACCTATTTTCTATGTTTCTATGTTTCTATGAAAGGGGTACTGAAGGAATGATCAGCCATGATCTTATTGAATGGTGGTGCAGGCTTGAAGGCCAAATGGCCTACTCCTGCACCTATTTTCTATGTTTCTATGTACCATGATCGCGCAAACTTGTCACGCGATATTGAAGCCAATGACCCGGTATTTGTACTCAACTATGGACATGGTCCCAAATGGCTTGCTGGCACTGTCATAGCCAAAGAAGGGAGTACGGCGTTTCAGGTCAAACTGGCCAATGGACTAATGTGCAGAAAGCATTTGGATCAAACCAAACTGCGATTCACAAACAGCCACGAGCAACCTGAAGAGGACACCACCAACTTCGACTCTCCAACACACACAGAAGTGGCAACCGACATCACAGTTGACCACAAAGCTGAACTCACCATCCCCAGCAGCATGGCAAGGCCAGCTGCCCAGCAGCCCAGCGAAGAATCAACCAACTCACCCACACCTGCATTTGTACTGAGACGATCGACAAGGGAACGAAAAGCCCCAGATCGTCTCACCCTGTAAATAAGTGTACTATTGACTTTGGGAGGGAGTGATGTTATGAATGTACACCGCCACCAGTGGTCCCACCTGTTGGAGTCCCAAGGGATCCCAGCATCCCTTGGGAGCACTGTATGTAAGCAGGCCTCCTATGCTGTACCACACTCTGGAGTTTAAATGAAGAAGCTAAGGTCACACTTACTCATTGTCTACAGTACTCGGTTGCATTACTTTATTTTGAGCATAACAAATGCAGATGGAGGGTGAGAAAATTGGATCTCAAACCAGTGTACTAAGCTTAAATAAAGGAGACTACAAAGGTATGTGGGCAGAGTTGGCTAAAGTGGACTGGGAAAATAGATTAAAATGTAGAACGGTTGATGAACAGTGGCGTACATTTAAGGAGATATTTCACAACTCTCAAGAAAAATATATTCCAGTGAGGACAAAAGGGTGTAAAAGAAAAGATAGCCATCGATGGCTAACTAAAGAAATAAAGGACGGTATCCAATTAAAAACAAGGGCATACAAAGTGGCCAAAACTAGTGGAAGGACAGAAGATTGGGAAGCCTTTAAAAGCCAGCAAAGAATGACTAAAAAAATGATTAAGAAAGGAAAGATAGACTATGAAAGTAAACGAACACGAAATATAAAAACAGATAGCAAGAGTTTCTATCGGTATAGAAAAAGGAAAAGAGTGGCTAAAGTAAATGTTGGTCGCTTAGAGGTCGAGACCGAGCAATTAGTAATGGGGAACATGGAGATGGCAGAAACTCTGAACAAATATTTTGTATCTGTCTTTACGGTCGAGGACACTAAAAATATCCCAACAGTGGATAGTCAAGGGGCTATGGGGGCGGGGGGGGGGTGGGGGGAGGAACATAACACAATCACAATCACTAAGGAGGTGGTACTCAGTAAGATAATGGGACTAAAGGCGGATAAATCCCTTGGACCTGATGGCTTGCATCCTCGGGTCTTTAGAGAAGTAACGATAGGGATAGTGGATGCATTGGTTATAATTTACCAAAATTCCCTGGATTCTGGGGAGGTCCCAGCGGATTGGAAAACTGCAAATGTAATGCTCCTATTTAAAAAAAGGAGGTAGACAAAAAGCAGGAAACTATAGACCAGTTAGCCTAACATCTGTGGTTGGGAAAATGTTGGAGTCCATTATTATAGAAGCAGGAGGTAGACATTTGGAAAAACATAATTCAGTCAGGCATGGATTTATGAAAGGGAGTCATGTTTGACAAATTTTCTGGAATTCTTTGAGGATGTAACGAACAGGGTGGATAAAGGGGAACCAGTGGATGTGGTGTATTTGGACTTCCAGAAGGCATTTGACAAGGTGCCTCATAAAAGGTTACTGCACATGATAAAAGTTCACGGGTTTGGGAGTAATATATTAGCATGGATAGAGGATTGGCTAACTAACAGAAAACAGAGTTGGGATAAATGGTCATTCTCGGGTTGGCAATCAGTAACTCGTGTGGTGCCGCAGGGATCAGTGCTGGGACCCCAACTATTTACAATCTATATTCATGACTTGGAAGAAGGGACTGAGTGTAATGTAGCCAAGTTTGCTGACGATACAAAGATGGGAGGAAAAGCAATGTGTGAGGAGGACACAAAAAATCTGCAAAAGGACCAAGATAGGCTAAGTGAGTGGGGAAAAATTTGGCAGATGGAGTATAATGTTGGAAAGTGTGAGGTTATGCACCTTGGCAGATAAAAATCAAAGAACAAGTTATTATTTAAATGGAGAAAGATTGCAAAGTGCTGCAGTACCTCGGGATGTGGGGGTACTTGTGCATGAAACATAAAAGGTTAGTATGCAGGTACAGCAAGTAATGAGGAAGACCAATGGAATCTTGGCCTTTATTGCAATGGGGATGAAGTCTTGCTACAGTTATACAGGGAATTGTTGAGGCCACACCTGGAATACTGCATACACTTTTGGTTTCCATATGTAAGAAAGGATATGCTTTCTTTTGTGGCAGTTCAGTAGGTTGATTCCGGAGATGAGGGGGTTAACGTATGAGGAAAGGTTGAGGAGATTGAGCCTCTACTCATTGGAATTCAGAAGAATGAGAGGTGATCTTATCGAAACGTATAGGATTCTGAGGGGGCTTGACAAGGTGGATGCGGAGAGGATGTTTCCACTGATAGGGGAGACTAGAACCAGGGGGCATAATCTTAGAATAAGTTGCTGCCCATTTAAAATTGAGATGAGGAGTGTTATGTTCAGAATAACTCCACAAGACTGTATATTGTAAGCTCAAACTGTTGTGAGCTTGGTCTCTTTAATGTAACTCCAGAGTGAGGAAGCAGCATGGTAGACTGTCTTTTATAACTGCTTGCCCAGGATGTACAGGTGACCCTTGGGTCTCCCACAGGTGCGCTCCCTGGTGGCAAGTCTTACACATTTGTAATGTTTACATACATAACATCATTCTCCCCACAATGTCTTATATACAAGTTACTTCCAAGTTGAGGCGATCCGGGGCTCTGCGTTCCCGGGTTGATCGCCTGAGTTGAAGTCCTGGCATGGGTAAGTCGGTCGGATCATTGCTGCACTGCAGTGTGGCTGGTCTGATCGGACTGTTGGGCATGGTGGGTTCATCCTCGTGGTTGGCCACGAGGTCGATTGCTGGTTTGGTGTGTGTGGGTGGACCATTGATGGTAATGTCCTCTTCAAACTGTTCTTGGTTGTCAGTGAACCGCAGTTTGATCTGATCCAAGTGCTTTCTGCACGTTTGTCCGTTCAAAAGTTTGACAACAAACACTCTATTCCTCTCCTTGGCTAACACAGTGCCAACAACCCATTTGGGACCATGACCGTAATTAAGAACAAACACAGGGTCATTAACCTCAATGTCAAGCGATACAGCCGCGCGATCGTGGTACACGTTATGCTGGTGAAGCCGGGTTTTTAAATGATCATTGAGATCAGGGTGGACTAAGGAGAGCCTGGTTTTGAGTGCTCTCTTCATTAGCACATCTGCAGGGGGAACCGCGGTAAGTGAGTGGGGTTGCATACGGTAGCTGAGCAGAATCCGAGATAACCGGGTCTGCAGGAAACCGTCCGTCATGCGTGATGGTTTGGACTGCCCGTTCCGCTTGACCAATAGATGCGGGCTTAAACGGCGCAGACCTGACAAGCTTATTGCCATTGCAGGTCATGAACTCGTTGAATTCCGAGCTGGTGAAACATGGTCCATTGTCATTAACAAGGACGTCGGGCAAATCGTGGGTGGCGAACATGGCCCGGAGGCTTTCAATGGTGGCAATGGACGTACATGACGACATTATTATACGTTCAATCCATTTAGAGTAAGCGTCCACTAGGAACATCTTTCCTAGAAAGGGGCCAGCGAAATCTAGGTGGACCCTGGGCCATGACCACAGACACAGTGGGGCTTCCCTTGGTGCATTGCTCCACTGTGAGCAAGTGTTACATCGGTGTAAGCATGACTCCAATTCCGAGTCAATGCCGGGCCACCAAACGTGCGACCTGGCGATAGCCTTCATCATGACTATGCCTGGGTGGGTACTGTGAAGGTTGCGTATAAACGTTACCCTGCCTTTTTTTGGCAAAACTACATGATTCCCCCATAGGAGATAGTCCGAATGGATGGATATTTTATCCTTGCTTCGGTGGAACGGCTTAATTTCGTCTTGCATTTCCCCTGGAACCGCCGACCAACTCCCATTGAGGACGTAGCTTTTTACTCGTGATAGCACAGGGTCCTGGCTAGTCCAGATCTTGATCTGGCGAGCCGTGACGGGTGACCCCTTGCTCTCAAAAGCATCCATTACAAGAAGCAAGTCTGTAGGTTGCGTCATTTCCACCCCGGTGGTGAGCAATGGTAGCCGGCTGAGGACATCAGCACAGTTCTCAGTGCCTGGTCCATGGCGGATTACATAGTCATATGCAGGTAACGTTAGTGCCCATCTTTGGATGTGGGACGAAGCATTGGTGTTAATACCTTTGCTTTCTGAGAACAACGAAATGAACGGCTTGTGGTCGGTTTCGAGCTCGAATCGGAGTCCAAATAGGCATTGGTGCATTTTCTTAACCGGTTGCAGTTTGCCTGACACATTGGCTTGCTGTAACACACAACCGGCCTGCACGAAGATGCATCACAAGCTAGTGCTAAACATTTACATGGGTCTTACAATACAAGTAACTTGTTAGAACATAGCAGGTTTCTGGCCTTGTTAAAGGCGGTCTCTTGAGATTTACCCCAAACCCAGTCGTCACCTTTGCGTAGCAATAAATGCAAAGGTTTCAGCAAAGTGCTCAACCCCGGTAGAAAGTTACCAAAATAGTTGAAGAATCCCAGAACGAACACAGCTCCGTCACATTCTGTGGTCTGGGTGCATTCTTGATGGCCTCCGTTTTGGAGTCTGTGGGTCTGATGCCATCCGCTGCAATCTTTCTCCCCAGAAATTTGACTTCTGGCGCCAGGAAAACAGACTTGAAGCATTTCAGCCCGAGTCCCACTCTGTCCAGTCGCATCAGAATATGTTCCAGGTTGTGCAAGTGTTCGGTGGTGTTGCGACCAATGATCAGGATGTCATCTTGAAACACCACGGTGCGCGGAACCGATTTCAGCAGACTCTCCATGTTCCTCTGGAAGATGGCTGCAGCCGAGCGAATCCCAAAGCGGCGTCTGTAGTATATGACCAGTCTTTTGTGCATTTGATGCACGTCAATTTTTTCAAAGTTCCTGTGTCATGTAAGCAGAGGTTAAATCCAGCTTGATGAATGACTTCCCCCCCTGCTAGCGCTGCGAACAGGTCATCCACTTTGGGTAGTGGGTACTGGTCCTGTAACAAGACTCGGTTGATCATTACCTTGTAGTTTCCACAGATTCTGACCGTCCCATCGCTTTTCAACACCGGAACAATTGGACTGGTCCACTCGTTGAACTCGACTGGCGATATGATCCCCTCTCATTGAAGTCTGTCCAGCTCGATCTCGACTTTCTCTCGCACCATGTATGGAACTGCTCAGGCCTCAGGGATGAGATGGATCTGCACTTCGGCGCCTGTGAAGTTGCCAATGCCTGGTTCGAATAACGACGGGAATTTGTTTAGCACTTGGGCGGTCAAGGCGTCATCCACCGAAGACAGTGCTTTGATGTCGTCCCCGTTCCATCGGAACTTTCCTAGCCAGCTTCTGCCGAACAGCGTTGGGCCATCACCTGGTACAATCCATAGTGGTAAATCATGCACAGCTCCATCGTACGGTACCTTCACTGCCACACTGCCAATGACTGGTATGAGCTCTTTGATGTAAGTGCACAACTTGGTGTGGATCGGGCTTAGTTTTGGCTTTTGTGCCTTGTTGCCTCACAGTTTCTCAAAACTCTTCTGGCTCATAATTGACTGACTCGCCCCCATGTCCAATTCCATGGAAACTGGAATGCCGTTTAATTTGACTTTTAACATTATCGGAGGGCTTTTGGTGGTGAAGGTGTGTACCCCATACACTTCCTCTTCAGCCTCGGGTTGAGTTGCCTCTCTTACTCGTTCAGCGTGACTCTGCCACGTGGTGAGTCACAGCACGCCTGCACATTCACTGGAGGTGCCCCATTGTTCCACAGCCCTTGCACACATAGGGCCCAAGTTTCCACATGATTTGCGCCTGATTTTTAGGAGCAACTGGTGGAGAACGGACTATCTTAGAAATCGCAATTCTCCACATTTTTTTTTCTGCAGTTCTAGTCAGGTAGAACAGTTCTACTTTGGAACAGAATTTTGTCTTCAAAAGGGGGCATGTCCGGCCACTGACGCCTGATTTGAAAGTTTCCACAGTGAAAACGTACTCCAAACTAAAGTAGAATGGAGCAAGTGAAGATTTTTGTAGAACTGAAAAAACTTGTTCTACACATTAAAAAATCAGGCACAGGTTACAAATTAGGCGTCCAGAACGAGGTGGGGGGGGGGGAAGGGAAGTCATTAAATTCTATAATAAATCCTTATTTATACTTATACAAATAAATCCAACCTGAATAAACATTTCTAAGCAAAGAAAAGATTAAATAAACCATCTTCCTACCTGTGTGAAAGTGCTTCAGCCAGGGAGAATTCTGCAGCCGTTCGTGCCGCTGAGCGGGGGGGGGGGGGCGGAGGAGAAAGCGGTTTGTTGTTGTGGAGGGGAGGGAGGGGAAGGAGACAGCGGTTTGTTGCCGCGGAGGGGAGGGAGGGGAAGGAGACTGCGGCTTGTTGCCGTGGAGAGGGAAGGGAGGGGAAGGAGACAGCGGCTTGTTGCCGCGCAGGGGAGGGGAGGGAGGGGAAGGAGACAGTGAGAAGGGAAGCCTCAGTGCTGATGTGCTGATGGCAATGTGATTTTATTTAAAAAAATTTCAAAAATTAAACAGCTACAAAGAACTACAAAAATGGCCGAGTGCCAATGTTTTTTTCACACTGAGCATGCGCGAACGCTCCAACGCGCACGCGCAGCGTTGCCGGCAGGAAAAAAACTAATTTAAATAGTACCCGGCCCCTCCCACTTACAAAATCGGCGCGTGTGTAGGCTCCGCCCCCCTGGGCGCCACGCCAAACAGACAAGGAGCTGCAAAGCACTCGAGAATAGCGCGTTTTTTTTCTGGCGCCGTTTTAGGCGTGAAAAACGGGCACCCAGCTCGGCGGGGCGCCCGTTTTTTATCCTGTGGAAACTTGGGCCCATAGTGCTTGAATCGATATTGATGGGTTCGATGATTAACCGTACAGCGCCAACGTAGTGTTAATTGATTCACATTCACACCCCACGGCGGTCTCTGAGTCATCCTAGGTCTGGCCTCTGCAGGCGTGTAGGCCCTGCCATGTACAGTTCTGCCGACTGAAGGCTTTATTTTATGCACAGTACTTGCCGGTGAGTTTTGATGCTGCAATGATATCTGTTTAGTGTTATCTTTCGTGGACATGAAAGCCTGGGCTATTGTGATGGCTTTGCTCAGATCTAGGGATTCGGCAGACAGCAGTTTGCGAAGAATGACTTCGTGGCCGATTCCAAGCACGAGAAAGTCCCGCAACACTTCCCCCAAAAATCCAGCAAATACACACGGTCCCACAAGGTGTCTTAGGTCAGCGACATAGCTCGCCACGTCCTGGCCCTCGGAGCGATGGTGCATATAAAAGCGATACCTGGCCATCAAGATGCTCTCCTTCAGCTTGAGGTGTTCCCGAACCAGCGTGCGCAACTCTTCATATGTCTTCTCCGTTGGTTTCGTCGGTGTTAGCAGATTTTTGATGAGGCCATATATCATGGACCCGGCACCAGAGAACAGACCAGCAGAGCACCCGAGGCACAGACAGCGCAGCACGACTGCGTGGAGATGATCCAGCTGAGATGACCCGAACGCACCTTCCAGGCTCCAGTGGCAGGACTCTGGAGGAAGAAAATCGGATCCAAAGGTGACTTCCCAGCTTCGGTGGCAGAACCCGGGGAGAAGAGGATCACCGCAGTCAACATCGCGGATGGAGGAAATATGGAGCCCAAACCACAAGGTGATGCGCTGGAGGAAAAGATGGCGGCGGCCAGACCACGAGGTGCAGCGCTGATGGAGCAACACGTGGCACCAAATGGAGAAGAAGATTGGAGTAAAGATAGCAAGGCTCTCTTAAAAAGGCCTGCAACCCATCACACTTAAAGGGACAGTTCCACATTCTCAATCAATGTAGGAGCAACTGTGAGTTAGATGTAAAATGTGTAATTGATGATCAGAGTTGTGTACATGCAATAAGCAAAGAAAAGTCGCGCGATCGCGATCAGAGCTACAGGTTATTTACAATGAGTAATGAAACATTGTGTGATGTAGGATTTTAACTGCATTCAGTCAATGCAGTGGGCAAACACCCATCGGGTGCACACAGGTCCAGCGAGCTACCCAATGTAGTAGCCTGGGACCAGAGTTATGCACCATGGAGTGTGGCCACAAACAGCCAATACATACAAGCTGCAGAGCAAGCGATCTCAGGAGGGCAACGGCACCGGTATCGATACCCTGCCCCTGAGCGTCTCCACCTCTCAGGCACCTGATGGCATAAACCGCCACGAGCCTGAAAGAGCAAACCGCGCTAAGGCGCAGCCCCCAGACCCTATCGCCACCAACGCCATACCCGGGAACGAAGGGTCACCCGCAACAGTTCTCCCAAATGGGACCAGGACCAGCCAGGATCCCAAATCAAATAACGCCCAGGCAAACGAGTCAGCAGTTCCCTGTGCACTGCTAGACGACTGCTCCTCAGGGAGCAGCAGCGATCCAGGGTGCAAGGAAAGGACAGGTAGGTCACAGGCAACTGTGAACCTGCCCAACGCTAGGAGCAACGGCAATAGACCCGAGAGCAGGCAATTTGAGCCAACCGGGTTCCCACTGCCAGCACTGAGCACTGCGCCGCCACCAGACTATCTGGACACCATCCAGCTGTTCTAGCACTAGTTTGTCCTCACGCACCGGTGCTGACCCCAGCAATGACTCCAAGAATATTCCAAGCATGTACCACGAATGCAATACTGTAAATGCAAATGTTTTTTTGGACTTGAATATATATTATTGTAATGAGCCAATGGCACCATCTGTATGTTTGCGGGGTGCGGGGGGGGGGTGCGGGGGGGGAGGTGGTGGGGAGAAAATGGAGTGGTCATGGACACACAAACAGAAACTACCAGCACTCTACTGCCAACGAAACACCACCTACTCACCCAAGATGGAAACGACCTGCCAAGGGTCAACCAGATAGAGCTAAGCCCAGAGCACAGTCAATGCAGAAGCGATTTGCACTAAAGGCTTGGGGGAGAATGATGTCATGTATCCTACATGGTTACTGCTTGTACTATTACAAGGTGTGCCACCAGAGGGCACTGCAGTGGGAGACTTGTAGGTTACCTGTACAGGTGTATCAGGCCTAGTATAAAAGGCAGGCCACCAGGTGTGATCCTCACTTTGGAGTTATCAATAAAGGACTAAGGTCACTACAGTTCAAGTATAACACATTGCCTCATGGAGTCATTATCAAAGCATCTAAAGACATAACACTTATGTTCTTATGTTAATTGCTGGATTGTTACATGAGCCCTGCGCAAATTGGCACAGGGACAAGCAGATCAGAGAGTTAAATGTGTGGCTCAAAGAGTGGTGTGGGAGGGAAGGGTTTGGAGTCATGGGGCACTGGTACCAGTATTGGGGAAAGGAGCTGTTCCATTGGGACAGGCTCCACTTAAACCAGGCTGAGAGTGGTGTCTTGGTGAATTGAATAACAAGGGCTGTCGATAGGGCTTTAAACTAAAATAGGGATGGAAGGGGTCAGGTTAGGTGAAATTTAGAAATCTAAAGAGAAGTCAAGGTAATGGAGCAGTGTCGGTCCTGATTCTCACACCTATCCCTGGCCGAATGGCCTCCTCCCGGTCTCTATCCCTGCACTATCCCAGGCCGAACGGCCTCCTCCCTCCCAGTCTCCGCACCTAACTATACCCGAAAGACTCCCCCGCCTCTCTCCCACTCTCTCTTACCTCTCCTGCTGCTGTTGCTGTCCGGGCATCAGCTGCACCTACCTGCGCTGATTTACTTACCTGTGCCGATTTCCTTAATTCAACAGAAGATTTTTCTGCAGACGCCACATACGCCGACCTAAGAAGAACTGGAGTAACTCTGAGTGGCCAAACTTGCCTAACTGGCCAGAATTGGCACGGGTGGCAGCCAACGACCCTTTTGACAGAAAAAAAAACTAACCTAAAAAAATCGTATCTAACTGAGTTACGCTGGTGCAAATTGATTGGGGAAACTTGTCTTTTTTAAACTTAGGCCAAAGAAAGCAGCCTGCGCCAAAAAACGCCGCAAATCACTGGGGAAAATTGAGCCCATAGTCTCAGAATAAGGGGCCGCCCATTTAAAACTGAGATGATGAGGCATTTCTTCTCTGAGGGTTATAAATCTGTGAAATTCTCTGCACCAGAGAGCTGTGGAGGCTGGGTCATTGAATATATTTAAGGTGGAGATAGACAGATTTTTGAACGATAAGGGAATAAAGGGTTACGGGGAGCGGGCAGGAAAGTGGAGCTGAGTCCGTGATCAGATCATCCATGATCTTATTAAATGGCGGATCAGGCTCGAGGGACCGTATGGCCTACTCCTGCTCCTATTTCTTATGTTCTTATGTTCATCTGTGGAGAGAAAAACAAATGTAATGTTTCGGGTCGACGATCCTTCGTCAGAACTGCCGAATGTTCGAAAAGAGCACATTCTTGAGCACTGAAAGGGGAAGGGGAAGAAAGACAAAAGGAATGTCTGTGATAGGGTGGAAGGCAGCAGAGGTTAGAGAGACAAAAGGGATGATGGGCCGAATTGAAATGGTAACGAAAGAAGTTAGAAAAAGGTTAATCTGGATAGGATGTGAATGATGAAGTAATGGCCTTCCCGTGCAAGCGCAGGAGATGCAATACCTGCCCTTTTACCACCTCCCTTCCCACTATCCAGGGCCCCAAACACTTCTTCCGGGTGAAACAATGATTTACTTGTACTTCTTTCCATCTAGTATACTGTATCCGCTGCTCACAATGGTGAGACCAAGTGTAGATTGGATGACCGCTTTGCTGAACACCTCTGTTCAGTCCATAAGTGTGACCATGAGCTTCCGGTCGCCTGTCATTCCACTCCCACTCTGATATCTCCAGCCTCGGAATCCTGCACTGTTCCAATGAAGCTCAACACAAGCTCGAGGAACAGCACCCCATCTTTCGTTTAGGCACCTTGCAGCCTTCTGAACTCAACATCGAGTTAAACAATTTCAGACCATAACCTCTGGCCATCTTTGGCTCCCCCCCACCCCCCCTGCTCCGCCACCACCACCATCTAATGTATTTTTTAAATTCTCTTTGTCTCTAATGTCAGCTGGTCATTACTCCTCCATTCCCACCCTATCCAGATTAACTTTTTTCTAACTTCTGGCATTACCATTTCAATTCGGCCCATCATCCCTTTTGACTCTCTAATCTCTCCTGCCTTCCACCCTAACAGACCTTCACTTTTGTTCTTTCCTCTCCTCCCCCTTTCAGTGCTTTTCAAACATTCGGTGGTTCTGACGAAGGGTCATCAACCCGAAGCGTTAACTTTTTTTTTCTCTTCACAGATGCTGCCTGACCCGCTGAGATTTTCAGCATTCTCTGTTTTTATTATAAATAGGAGCAGGAGTAAGCCTCGAGCCTGCTCTGCCATTTAGTAAGATCATGGCTGACCATTGACCTCAACTCCACTTTCCCATCCATTCTCCATATCCCTTGATTTCCCCTAGACCCCAAAAATTGTAAACTAATAGGATTTTTTTCTACCCTGGATTTCTTCAGCCACAAGATCTTAAAGACTTTTTATATGTACAAATCTTGCTTTGAATTGACAAATTGCAAAGGAGTCAATAAAAGTCTGTAAAGAATGTAGCAAACCTGAATTATTTAGGTTCTATTGCATAATCCTTTTGCTAGTAACATAAGATGATTAGTCTGTACCTTTGTTGTGTGTCAGCCGGTTTCCTTTATAATTCACTTGGATAAGTTCATGTGTCTCAATTAGTTAATTTTCACAGAAAACACTTCAAATAATGAAACAGCTTGAAATTCAACCTTGTTCGTACAAGCTTTTTGGATTTAGTTTTAATATGAATTGTCAATTAATTTGGACTGAATTTGAATTAAAAATGTCACTATTATGCGACTGTTAGCATTAATTGAAATGAATAATCCGTAGTAAAGTGTTGCTTATTGTTCAGTATAAAACACCTGTTATGAACCCTGATGCTTTATGATAACACTTTACTCAACCAGGATTCACCACGTACTGCTGTTTAAATGACGTTATATTTCCTTTTGTTTATCCTTTGTCTTTTAGAATTGCTGGACTCAAGTAATGCTGTTTCGTCTGGAATTGGCAGACCAGTGAATCTTCTCCAACTTAGAATACTAATCCAACTACATTAATCAACAGCTAGGAAACAGGGATCCACTTGGGCATCAAGGCCTTTCAATAATTCAAGTCATGATATGCGCAGGTTCAAAAATTCCACTTGACTGCGGTCATAGAAGTATAGTTTTAAGGTGTGGACCAAGTGAAAATATGCCTTTGAAATTCAATCCACCAATGGTTGCATTCAGTGCAATGATTTGTAATGCCCCAGTCGTAGTGCATGTTTGTTGTTAGTGTAGCACAATCTTTTGCACCACATCAATATCAAATGCACGGAATGACTGTATGCCACTGATCTTACAGAAATTTGAAGCCCTGCACCAGTAGCAATAACATTTGAATGAGTCTGCAGTCACATAGGTCACTGAGAAGCAGCCTTTAAAAATAAAAATAAAACACACAGGCAGCCTGCTGTCCCACTATTTCAATTCTAACTATTAAAAAGAGCTGCCTAGAGTTCCCCAGTCACTTACTGAGTAAATGTAGTGATATATAAAGATTGGGGTTAGAATTTTGACAAGATTTCCCTGATCTCCCACCATAACTTTGGTGGAAGATTGGCGGAAATCTCAAAGAAACGGCTGTTCTTGCCGTTTTGCTGCGGTTTCCGGTGATCTTTCGCTGACATTATAGGGGGAGATTGGAAGAACCCCTGCAGACATTCCAGGCGTATGAAGATACCAGACGTGATCTGAATTCAGTGATCTCAGCTTAGGCAATAGTGAAAGATGAGGGAGAGGATAATTCGGTAGGGTTCCTGGTCCTGATCACTATCCACTGACCCTCTCTCACCCCCCAACCCCCCCCCCCCCCTCCGACATTCCCCACACCCAGATCCCAAAAATGATCATATCAGACTCAGCTTGATGCCTATCATGTTAAAACAGCTTGCAAACATTCACAGTCTATGCTCACTTTGAGGTACTCGAAGGCTGATAGTGCAGTGGAACTGTACTCCAGCAAAACTACACCTTTGCAAGAAGCTGAGAGAAAAGTAAAAGAAAAAAGAACTGTCTATCCCATCAGTTCTTTTCACACCATAGTTGGAGGCTGGTAATCAGCACTCCGTGTATGTATTTCAGTACTCAAACATGGGTCTCTATTCAACGGCAGTGTAAGTGAACAGTATAATCAAGCTATCTGCTCCCATTGCTGTTAAAAATGTCATTGGTTCTGCATTAACAGAGCCTTACAGATTTCTTCAATATAAAGTGTAACCATCAGATTAACCATTTGCCCAACAAACTCCCCAGTTATAGGGCCCAAATTTGGCCCTCCGTTTTTTTTCGGTACACCTCCAAGCCACATCAGAAGCAGCGACAAAAAAATCCGTGCGATCATGGCCGATTCTCAGGCAGTCTGTGGAGCTGGCGTGGCGCACAAGAAAGGCAAGGGGGCGGAGCTAGGTCCCGTCGCTGAAAACAGTGCCGGGACCTCTGCACATGCGCACTAAAGTCTGCGCGCATGTGCAGTAGCTCCTGGCAGGCTGTTTCGGCAAACACGCGCTGCAGGCTGTGCGGGAGGGGCTGAAGCACGCCGTCCCTGGCCCTGGCCGAATGGTCTCCCTCATCAGCGGTCCGCTGTGTTCCCTAAGGTAGGAGTTCTATTTTTTATTTGTTATTTACTGATTGATTTTGGTGCTTTAGGTGCAGGGTTCTTTCTATTTTTTTATTTGTTATTTAATGATTGCTTATTACTTTGGTCTTGGTGCTTTAGGGGCAGGGTTCCTTCTATTTTATTTGTTAATTAATTGCTTATTACTTTTTGTGCTTTGTTTGGTGCTTGGTGGTGCTTTAAATGTAGTTACTTGCGCAATTCCTTAACTGTAAGTAAGGTCTTTCTGTGTGACAAAAGTGAACACATACGCTGTCCTAAGTTAGTTTAGTACAACTTTTTTTCTGGCCAAATTGGCATAAATGGTGTAAGCGGCTGGGAACGCCCCCTTTTGAAAAAAAACTGACCTAACCAAAAAACCTAACAAACTCACTTACACTGGCACAAATTAAATGGCCATATTTGCAACTAAAAAGATACACCAGAAAAATTAAGTTACACCAAAAAAACGATGCAACTCATGGGGCAATTTGGGCCCTAGGCTCTGCCTCTTTTCCATCATACATCACCATCCAGGAACCACCAGTACATTGTAGTGGCATCAATACAATAGCAATTAACACATTTCAAATAAATCATCCAGCCTCACTCATTTACAATGATTGAATAAGTCAAATTATGTTTTTATTGCTTGGGATTCTAAGATTTCTCCTGATGTTTTGGGAAACAAATTCTGTAATTCTGGCCATTTTTCTGTGAGAACAGTAAATTGTGGGCCCTGACCTTCAAACTTACTACCAGGTTAGCTTGGTAAACCGCAAGATTCCTTACTGGCACTGCCTATTTGACCAGGAACCTGAAAATGAGTTAAAGGACAGAAAATGTTTTATATAAAAATGGATGGGGACCATCCCTGGTCTCCACAAAGTTTAGTCGATTTCTGTGCATTCTTATTCTTCCTGATTCTGGATCAGTAACTTAGGAAAATAATTAATAATTGCTGCTGCATCAGTTTATTCACATGTCATTATCAATTATATTTATTTTTGCAATAATTGTGTA
Organism: Pristiophorus japonicus; assembly: GCF_044704955.1. Lineage (NCBI taxonomy): Eukaryota > Metazoa > Chordata > Chondrichthyes > Pristiophoridae > Pristiophorus > Pristiophorus japonicus. The sequence goes on along the minus strand of NC_091981.1, from coordinate 211,122,919 downwards.
GGGAATAAGAAGTCCAATTGTTTTTGGCAGTGTCACCTGGTGGAGATAGTTAGTATTGGATATCATGCATTGCAGAAGGAGGCCATTCGGCCTATCATGTTTGTATCGGCTCTTTGAAAGAGCTATCCAATTAGTCGCACAACTCTGCTCTTTTCCCATAACCCTGCAAATTTCTACTTTTCGAGTATGTATCCAATTCCCTTTTGAAAGTTACTATTAAATCTGTTTCCACCACTCTTTCAAATAGTGCATTCCAGATCGTAACATCTCACTGCGTAAAAAAGTTTCCCTCATTTCCCTCCTGGATTTTTTGCCAATTATCTTAAATCTGTGTCCTCTGGTTACTGACCCTCCTGCCAGTGGAAACAGTTTCTCCCTGTCTACTCTATCAAAAATCCTCATAGAAATATACTATTCATAGATAATCTGACTTGCTTTGCTATGTTTGGAAAGGGATAAATATTCATATAGCATTTTGAAGAGTTGAAGAAGAAGAGTAAATCATAGACAATTAAACTAAGATGGTACTAGATCATAACATTGTGTACACTTTATCAATTATTTAAACATAAGTAATCGATAAGATAAATTAAATATTAGCAAATCTGCGGTGTTGCTCAGTGTATCAGAGCATACGCGGTTTTGTAACAATGGGGATGTTTATGCCAATTTCAGGGATAACATCAGGACCACTGATTTACAGTGTTTGAATAAATCACATTCCATTATTAAATGGTGTTCTGGAATTTTAACTGAGGGTTTAATTCCATAGCACTATCAATGATTCTGTGAAAACTGTGAGTGGGTTTTATATATGTGGTTGGATATATATTTTTAATCCCTTATCGCTGTTAAAGCTAAGAATACACAGCAAGATAACGTGAAAGATGTATCAGTTGAGGTAAGACATCTGATTATTTAGCAGCACTGAGTGGCGGAAGTGGCATTGGGGATTTGTCTTGGGTTTTGGTAACATTGGGTAATGATCCTGAGCTTTGGCAGAACTGCATGAGAATCTAGAGTTTGACAGCACTGTGGTGGGGCTGCTGGAGTTTGTCAACATGGAGGGATTCCTATGTCTGTCATCACTGTGGAAGGTACCTGGAATTTGGTAGAAGGAGGGTGAAATGAGGGGTTTAGTTCACTGGTAGATTCCTGGTGTCTGTCAGCAGTGGGCCTGATAGCACTGTGATGTGTGCCAACAAGGGTGGGGGGGGTTTGGGAGGGCTGTTGCATCTCTGGTAACATTAGTTTGTAACTCGCTAACTATCAACAATCCACAGGGGATAATCACGGATAATTAAAGGCTTTCCATTTGCTTTCAAAATTCAACAGATTTAGTTTTTTTTTTAATCATTTGATTTTAGTCAGACGAATGACAAAACATTCACTGTTCCTCTTTCTCTCTATTTCAGCCAGAATATGTTTTCTGAAATTTATAGAGTATATCATTTGAACAAAAGCTACATTTACACCAGGTTTATAATGAATGCAGACTTGTCATTTTTTTCCTCTTTCTCTCACACATACATTTTGTTTAAAAACTATCAAGTAGTAAAACTTTTGAAATTTGCTGTCGAGCTTTTTAAAAAAAATAATTTTGAAAAACAATAAAAAGTTTTGTTTAATAGGGCCCAAATTTCCCCAACCCCTTTTTCCGGCGCACTCTCCCGAGATGCGCTGACTTTGTGTGCTCAAAATGGCGGCAAAAAACTTACCAAGAATTCTGGCCGCTCTGCTCTGTGTCCCGGGTCCTGGCGTGGTGTTTCTCGTCGAGTGGGGGGCGGAGCTATAGCCCTGTGCCGAAAACAGTGCCAGCAGCTGCGCGCATGCGCAGTAGCTCCTCGCCCTCCCAGCGCATCGCTGCCCCTATCTCTGACCAAAGGGACGACCCAATGCTCGGCGCTCCTATCCCTGGCCGAAGGGATCTCAGCACGGCTGCGGTAAGGGTGTGTAGATATGGCCTCAGAGTCACTCTTTTCCTGCCCCCGATCACAATCCAGCGACACCTGTTGGAATCGCATACGTGTGAACGTCAAGCAAGGATGGGATCAGGCACAGCTGTGATGCCTCACTGCGGCTGAACAGCCTGCTGATACTCACTTACACGGAAATAATTGGCAATTGGGCAGGGGGTGCCTGTGCAAAGGAAAGAAACAAAATCCTCCAGAGACAACAGCATGAGTGGCATTCTGTCAGACAAGTTCCTACTGAGTTCCTGGAATCCTGTTGTTTAGAAGCACCAGCAGCCATAGTGAATCGCTTGGCAGAGTGTGCGCAGTTGCATACATGAGGTGACTTAAGTTGTATTTTTTATTATGTATTTATTTATTGATTATTATTGATGGTTTTTATGCTTCTTTAATGTTGTTGTGAAGGTGTTTAGTGCTCTTAGTGCTTTGCAAGATCCTCTGTGCTTCCCTAACCCCGCCCCCGCCCCCCCCCCCCCCCCGCTATCTCTGGCTACCTGCGCTGATTTCTTAACCCTCCGCAAGGGTTTTCTGTGCGGCCACAAGTGCCACATACGCTGGCCTAAGTTAGTTTGGAGAAACTATTAGCTGTCCAAACTGGCTTAAATGGCCAAAACAGGCGTAGGTGGCTGGCAACGCCCTGTTTTGAAAAAAAAAAGTAAACTAAAAAAAACCTAACTAACTCACTTACACTGGTGCAAATTAAATGTGCAGAATGGGGATTTTTAAGATACTCCAGAAAAATCAAGTTGCTCCAAAAAAAAACGGAGCAACTCCTGGGGAAATTTGGGCCCCATAGCGACTGAGAGAGAAGCATTCTATCATTTGACTATCTTAAATGCTAATGTGAAATTATGCACACACGCAGACTACAGGAACTAGGATCGTAGAATCCGAGAGTGGTTACAGCATGGAAGAAGGCCATTCGGCCCGTCGAGCCCATGCCGGCTCGCTGAAAGAGCACTTCAGCTAGTTCCAGTCCCCCGCCCTTTCCCCGTAGCCCTGCAAATCTTTTTCCTTCAGGTACTTATCCAATTCCTTTTTGAAAGCCACAATTGAATCTGTCTCCATCACCCTTTCAGGAAGTGCATTCCAGTTCCTAACGACTCGCTATATAAAAATGTTTTTCCTCATGTTGCCTTTGGTTCTTCTGCCAATCACCTTAAATCTGTGTCCTCTGGATCTTGACCCTTACGCCAATGGGAACAGTTTATCTCTATTTACTCTTTCCAGACCCCTCATGATTTTGGACATTTCTATCAAATCTCATCTCAACTTTCTCTGCTCTAAGGAGAAGAACCCCAGCTTCTCCAGTCTATCCACATAACTGAAGCCCCTCATTCCTGGAACCATTCTTCTAAATCTTTTCTGCACTCTCTCTAAGGCCTTCACATCCTTTCTAAAGTGCGATGCCCAGAATTGGACACAATACTCCAATTGAGGCCGAACCAATGTTTTATAAAAGTTTATCGTAACTTTTTTGCTTTTGTACTCTATGCCTCTATTTATGAAGCCTAGGATCCTGTATGCTTTTTTAACCGCTTTCTCAACCTGTCCTGGCACCTTCAATGATTTGTGCACAAACACCCCCATGTCTTTCTGTTCATGCAGATAATTGTACCCTTTAGTTTATATTGCCTCTCCTTGATCTTCCTACCAAAATGTATCACTTTGCAATTTTCTGCATTAAATTTCATCTGCCACATGTCCGCCCATTCCAGCACACTTTCTATGTCCTCTTGAAGTCTATCACTATCCTCCTCACTGTTCACTACACTTCCAAATTTTGTGTCATCTGCCAAATTTTGAAATTGTGCCCTGTACACCCAAGTCCAAGTCATTAATATATATTAAGAAAAACAGTAGTCCTAGAAGCGACCCTGGGGAACACCACTGTATACCTTCCTCCAGTTAAAAAAACAACCGTTTCTACTCTCTGTTTCCTGTCACAGCCAATTTTGTACCCAAGCTGCCACTATCTCCTTTATTCCATGGGCTTCAACTTTTCTGGCAAGCCTATTATGTGGCACTTTATCAACTGCCTTTTAGGTGTCCATATACATCACATCAACCACAATGCCCTCATCAACCCTCTCTGTTACTGCATCAAAAAACTCAATCAAGTTAGTTAAACATAAATTGCCTTTATCAAATCCATGCTGGCTTTCCTTAACAAATCCACACTTGTCCAAGTGACTGTTAATTTTGTCCCAGATTATCGTTTCTAAAAGCTTCTCCACTATCAAGGTCAAACTGACTGGCCTGTAGTTGCTGGGTTTTCCTTGCACCTTTTTTTGAACATTTGCAATTCTCCAGTCCTCTGGCACCACATCCCTATCTAAGGAGGATTGGAAGATTATGGTCAGTACCTCCACAATTTCTACCCTTACCCCCTCAGCATCCTTGGATGCATCCCACAGGTCCTGATGACTTATCTACTTTAAGTCTTCTCGAGGGCAATTAGAGATGGGCAATAAATGCTGGCATTGCCAGCGACGCCAACATCTCGGAACAATTTTATTTTAAAGCCTTTCTAGTACCTCTATCAATTTTTATCCCATCCAGTATCTCAACTACCTCTTCTTTCACCATAACTTTGGCAGCACCTTCTTCCTTGGAAAAGATAGATGCAAAGTATTCATTTAGTACCTCAGCCATGCCCTCTGTCTTCATGCTTATGTCTCCTTTTTGGTCCCTAATCGGCCCCACTCTTACTACCCGACTATTATTTATATGCCTATAGAAGAATTTTGGATTCCCTTTTATGTTAGCTGCCAATCTATTCTCATACTCTCTCTTTGCCCCTCTGCCGTTTTTCACTTCCCCTCTGAACTTTCTATATTCAGCCTGGTTCTCACTTGTATTCTCAACCTGACATCTGTCATATGCCCCCGTAATTCAGTTCAGTTGCTGCTCTGAGCAAAAATATCAAGTCCAAGCCCAGGCTTTTTGGAGAAGCTGAGACTTCAAGTAATTTTTTTTGAAGATATTTAAAAGGTACAAAAACAATTCAATTGATAAAATGTTTTTTTTTATATTGTTTAATTCTTAGTCTGGACATCAGGGGCTGGATTTTAGACTTTTCTGTTTTCAGGACGAAAACGGAGGCAGGACGGGAAAGTTAGCTGCCGGGAATAGTTTGCGTCTTGGTACTTCATTTTGGGCATCTGGGCCCTGCATCAGGGGTCACAGCACTAAGGGATCGCGTCATACACCTTTCTTGGCGCAAGGATGGGAAACTCACGAACTAAATTGCCGGGCCGGGAGCGCTCCGAGAGAGGCCTGGGGCGGGGGGTGCAAACTTAACAATAAAACACAAATGCCCAAAACATTGCCCAGGCCACCACAACACAAATCGCAAAAAAATTAAAAGAAAAACTACTCGCACTTACCTTTGCAGTCCATTACTTTCCTCTCCGGCGCCGGCATAGCTGGACCGCTCTGATTTCCCAGGCGGTCATTGCGGGCACACTTCCAGGCGGGCAGGTCGGACAGGAGCTCAAACTCGCACCGGTGTCACAACCAGGAGCGTTGCACACCCGGCGCAGCTCTTCCTGATGGTGCTGCTCAGCACCGGCACAAAACCCGACCAGAGGATCACGGCGGGGTGCTGTAGACCTCGCCACCGCCTTTCACGCTGCCCCGAGGCGAAAAACAGGGCGAAGAGAACCGGAAAATATAGTCCTAGAAATTTCAGTTATTGAGAAAGATTATCAGAAGAAAAAAAATTCCAAAAAGCGATTTAAGTAATTTGATCTGTTTACCCTCAGACTGTGATGGTGAAAGCTGACATAGGACAATGTGACAATAGGATATGAGCTTACGTTGGGAAAAGTTAACAAGCACCAAAGATATTATCTGGTCATTTATCTTGTTGTTTGTGGAACCTTGCTGGCACAAATTGGCTGCAACGTTTACCTATATATTTACAACAACTCGTGTTTTCCATCATGCCTCGAATATAGAAAAACATCCCAAGGTGTTTCATTGACACATGAGGAAAAAGACACTGGCCCCAATAATAATTCTGAAGCATGCTCAGAGCAGGTGAGTGTGATATCTGGTGCAAAACCCAGAAGAAGTCTAGGCGCGTCAGTTTGTGCAATTTCAATGGAGCCACCTCATTAAAATATTACTTCTGGGTTTGGCGTCCAATGCGCGACAGCGGGTGTGGTGAGAACCCACATGACATGATGTCAACTCCAACATTTAAAGGGTCAAACCAAGGATGGAATTTGGAGGAGTTAAGCGTTGCAGCAAACGGAAGGAGAAGTGCTGTGATGGATTCAGGCAGGCACGGGCTGCAACATGATTTAACGACGCCTCCCTTGATGCTCTGCTGGGTGTAGTGAGGAAGGAGGGTGATACTCTCCCCAGCAACATGAAGAATAAAATGCTGCTGCAACAAAGAGGACATAGCTAGAGGTGGCTGAGAAGTTCAGCAGCAGAAGCTCCTGGATTCAGTGCAGGAAACACTTTAATGATCTAACTAGATCAGGAAAGGTAAATACGGTTGCACATTTATCTACATCCTGTTGTGAACCGGTCCAGAACTTCATTTTAATGTGGGGAGGCCATTGCACACTGGCTACCACACGGGCTTAGCAGAGTGAGATCTTGGTCCAGTGGCAAGGGGGTCCAAGACAGCTTAAGATGGCCACCGGGGTGGCAGCTCTCTAGGGAGCTCTTCTGCCGAACAACTTTCATCTTTTATCCGAACCCTGTCATCTGTTGCCATCCTACACCCTTTCACCCCCAATCTCCCCCTTCCACTGTTTAAACTTCCCCTGGCCCTAATTTCTTACCCCTAAAGCACAAATCCATGTTGCAAAGGCAGCTACCTGAGTCCACTGCCCATTCCCCAACCATGCCTGCTCTTCACCTTCATCAGTGAGCGCTGGATTTCCACTCAAACCGATCTTCAACCTACCGGATTTTCCTGCTGTCAAGACTTCACGCCCCAACAGTTGTGGCCAACTCAGCTACTCCTCGCAAACACCATCAGGGTCTGGGGAGCTCCTGACCAACTCACAGGTTTGGACCCTACCGAATACACACCTACCATCCGTTCCCTCTAAGCAGTGCGGTGTGCCTGTCCGAGAACAAGCTTTTCATCGAGCCGATTCGATCCCGTTGGCGTCTCGGCCTCCCTTCGGTCGCCGGTCTCGCTCAACTGCGGAGGCGAAAGCAGCTGGGAGAATCGCGGCGGGCACGTGGTGCGTATAATGGCAGCGGCCATTCTATCTTCTCCTGCGATCCACCGAGAAGCAAAGATGGAGTGGGGTGTCACTAAAAAGCGCGAGTGGGGCCCCAGTGTCTGCCCTCAGCTGAGGACCAATACCTGGGAGAGTGAAGTATGCCTCAAGTCTCATACTCTCACTCTCCACGCCTCGGATTTCTCACCATCCCTCCTAAAGGCACTGCTCAGTGCTGAGTTTACAGCTCACATCCGACTGTAGGCATCAAGGCTCATACAGCAGTGCTTGGTCTCCAGTCATCTTGGACCCCCTTGCCACTGGGCCAAGACTTCGCTCTGCTAGCCCGTGTGGTAGTTGGTGTGCAACAGCCACCCCACATTAAAAGAACTCACGCACAGGCATCTTCCACCCCTCAAAATGAAGTTCGGGACCTGGAACGTCAGGACCCTCATGGTCAACTCTTAACAGTGACAGACCAGAACACCGCACCGCCATTGTTGCCTGGGAACTTAGACGCTTCAATGTCGACATCGCCGCCCTAAGCGAGACCTGGCGGGCAGGGGAAGCCCAGCTCAAAGAACAAAGTGGAGGTTACACCTTCTGGAAAGGCAAACCAGAGGAAGAATGGTCCACAGAGTTTCGCCATCAAGAATGAGCTGGTCAACTGCCTCAGAGACTCCCCCTGCGGGATTAGTGAACGTCTCATGACTCTCCGACTCACCCAATCCCGGAACCAGTGCGCCACAGTTATCAGTGTGTACGCCCCAACATTCGACGCAACAGATGAGGCCAAAGAGGGATTTTACTACAGTCTTGAACAATCCCTGTTTCGCGTCCATATGGACGACAAACTGATCCTCCTCGGTGACTACAATGCCAGGGTCGATAAGGACACAGATCTCGGGGGAGGCGTGACCGGCAGAGAGGGGTAAGGAAAACCAACTCCAGTAGTACCCTGCTCCTGACAAAATGCCTAGAACATGACCTTGTCATTTACCAACATCTTGTTCTGCCAGAGGGACAAGTAAAAGTCATCGTGGCAACACCATCGCTCCGAACACTGGCACCTGTTTGACTACGTCATCGATCAAGGTAGGGATCGCAAGGATGTGTGTATCACCCACGCCATGACAGGAGCTGATGACTGCTGGACTGACCACCACCTAATCCGCTCCATCATCAACATCAAAATAGCCCCAAAGCAACGATGGCAGCAGAAGCAGTGCAGCAGAAAATTCAACGCCGGGGCACTCAAAGACCCAGGTAAGAGAGCTCTATACAGCCTGCGCCTCACTGCTAACCTGGCGACCCTTGATGACCCCTAGACGCAGAATGCCATAGCGCTTAGTCACTCAACCAGGAAACACCAGGACTGGTTTGATGAGAATGACCAGGAGATCCAAGAACTAATAAATCGCAAGCACAGGGCATTTCTGAACCTAAAACAACAACCCAACTTGGGAGCAGCAAAGCAGCTTTACAGGCAGATTAAGGCCAAGGTCCAACAAAAAACCCACGACCTAAAAAATAGATTGTGGGTGGAGAAAGCTCAGGAGATTCAGCAGCTGGCTGACAGCCATGATGTGCGAGGATGCTTCACCGCAGTCAAGTCCACCTACGGCCCAAGCACCCAAGGCCCCACCCCACTGCTGGCCAAGAACAGGGAGACACTCATCAAGGACACCGAGGCAGTCAGGATCCACTGGAAGGAGCACTTCGAAGATCTCCTTAACTGAGACTCTGCCTTTGATACGAGCGTCCTCGATTCCATCTCGCAGCATGCTACCCACCACCATCTCAGCTAAACCCCAGCCCTGCATGAGGTAGAAAAGCCATCCATCAGCTCAAGAACAACAAGGCATCGGGAGCGGATGGAATCCCTGTTGAGCCACTAAAGTATGGTGGAGAGGCACTATTGGCATGAATGCATGACCTCATCTCTCTCATCTGGAAGGAGGAGAGCATGTCGGGAGATCTCAGAGATGCAGTGATCGTGACCATCTTTAAAACAGGGCACAAGTCTGATTGCAGCAACTACAGAGGAATCTCCCTGATATCAACCACTGGGAAGGTCATCGCTAGAATCCTCCTCAACCAGCTTCTCCCTGTGGCTGAGGAAGCTCCTCCCGGAGTCACAGTGCGGATTCCATCCACTTCGAGGTACAACGGACATGATCTTTATGGTACGACAACTGCAAGAGAAATGCAGGGAACAGCACCAACCCTTGTACATGGCCTTCTTTAACCTTACAAAGGCCTTTGACACTGTTACCCATGAAGGACTATGGAGCATCCTTCTCCGTTTCGGCTGCCCCAAAAGTTTGTTGCCATCCTCTGCCTGCTCCACGACGACATGCAAGCCATGATCCTGACCAACAGATCTACCACAGACCCAATCCATGTCCGGACCGGGGTCAACCAGGGCTGCATCATCGCGCCAACCCTCTTCTTGATCTTCCTCGCTGCAATGCTCCATTTCACACTCAACAAGCTTCCCGCTGGAGTGGAACCAAACTACAGAATCAGTGGGAACCTGTTCAACCTTCTTTGTCTCCAGGCCAGATCCAAGACCGTCTCGTCCTCTGTCGTCGAACTACAATTCGTGGACGACACTTGCGTCTGCGCACATTCAGAGGCTGAACCCCAAGTCATAGTCAACATCTTCACTGAGGCGTACGAAAGCATAAGCCTCACACTAAACATCCGTAAGACAAAGGTCCTCCACCAATCTGACCCCGCCACACAGCACTGCCCCCAATCATCAAGATCCATGGCGTGGCCCTGGACAACGTGGATCACTTTCCATACCTCGGGAGCCTATTATCAGCAAGGGCAGACATCGATGACGAGGTACAACACCGCCTCCAGTGTGCCAGCACAGCCTTCGGCCGCCTGAGGAAGAGAGTGTTTGAAGATCAGGACCTCAAATCTGGCACCAAGCTTATGGTCTACAGCGCTGTAGTGATACCCGCCCTCCTGTATGGCTCTGAGACATGGACCATATACAGTAGACACCTCAAATCGCTGGAGAAATACCACCAGCATTGTCTCCGCAAGATCCTGCAAATCCCCTGGGAGGACAGACGCACCAATGTTAGTGTCCTCGATCAGGCCAACATCCCCAGCATCAAAGCACTGACCACACTCGACCAGCTCTGATTCGTTCATTCTGTGCCAGACCAATGTGCCCGCCTCTTCACTGGCTCGAATCAGGATTGCGGTTGGCTGCTTGGAGACAAGAGATATCCCCTGTGGCTGCTCACTCCTCTGTGGAACCCCAGGACAGTGCCAGAGCATGCATACAATGACGCTCATGATGCCACCAGGTGCATCATCGAGCAGTGCATAGGCATCCTTAAGCAGAGGTTCCGGTGCCTGGACCGCTCTGGTGACACCTTGCAGTACTGTCCTCAATGAGTCTCCATAATCGTCGTGGTCTGCTGCATGCTGCACAACCTGACCATCATGAGGGGACAGCACTAGAGGTCGAGCCAGCAGTACCACCTGAGGAGGAGGAGGAGGTGCAGGAGGAGGATCCCCTTTGCCCCAGAGCTAGGAGGTGTCTACCCATTGCCACCCTGGAAGGGCCGGGTGCAGACTGGCCAGCATGTGTCCTCACATATATGGAGGTGCCTGACACCTCCCCTGCAATCTCCCTCCATGCATTATGTACTGGCGGTTTGCCAGGTCTCCCCACGTCAGGAAACAGTATTCTTCTTCTGTCCTCCTCACCGTCCATCAGTGTCTCCAGCTCCATATCAGTGAACCTGTTGGCTCTCCTTGCACCTCTTACACCAGTCATCGTTTGAAAACTCCTTCCTCCCTCGGGGCCTTGCTGCAAACCCTGCTCGTTAAAAAGGCCAGGGAGCAGCTAGCTCATTAGAAACCCTTACCTGTATGCTGAATTTCTCAGTGGTGATAACGCTCAAATTAAGACAGTCACACCGTTGAAAAATCCACTTTGGAAGGGTTCATTAGCACTGGAACCCATTTGTTCACTTTTGGAGCTGAATATGGGATGGCCCAGCCACAAAAACATTTTGGTGTTAATGGCCACAAAAAGGTGGGGGGAGCACCAGCTTTCCAGCTATACTGAATTTCGGGCCCATAAAGTGAACTGGATAAGGGTGGTTTACTTCTGCTCACAAATGGATTAATGACTAAATGCACCTTGTGTCATTGTTATTGAGCCATAAAGATGAGGTAGATCCCAGGTTTAACCCAAGGTGTATGCTGAATGAGCTGATCTCATAGGAGGGTACAATCATTTGCTTTAGTGGCATTGGGTTGGTGACAAGAAGGGGTGGTGGAGGTGGTGCACGCAGGGATCAGCAATAGGCCGGGTTTTGTTGTGGAGTCAGGAGGAGCATTTCTGCTTCTCCTGGCCCACAAATAATAAAGAAACAATTTTTTGGCCGTTTTTGGAGGGCCTGCAGAAGAAATAGTAGTTCAGCTGCTACACGCCAGGGAACAATGGACAGGGTGTGCTTCGCATACAGCCTGCACATTAGTCCACAAAAATTCTGTTGGAGTCCTACAATAAACTTAGGAAGCCAATTTAAATAAGACTGCAACCTGTTTTGGGTGGGAACGCTGGGTGCTTATTTGTCCCTCAACCAACACCACCAAAAACAGATTATCTGGTCATCTATCTCATTGCAAAATTGTCTGGCCCATTTCCCTACGTTACAACAATAACTACACTTGAAACAAAAAAGTGCTCCATTGGCTGTAAAGCGCTTGGGATATCCTGAGGTTGTGAAAGATGCTATATGAACACGTCCTTTCTTTCTATTTCTAGTACATTGTACAAGAGTGAAAGAGAAGTGGTAGCGGAACCTCCCCCGTTAGGGGAACAATTTGAATCCTTGACATCATTGTGTACAAAAGAGGAAATAGATTTTTCTGGAGCCAGTTCTAGCAATAAGCAGGTGTGGAAAATCTAGTTCTAGTCAGTTGCTGTTGTTGTTGTAATGAAACTCTCACTTGCTTCAGATGGGAGCTTCCAGTGTCCATCTCAAAATACGTGGAAGTTAACAGAACTTGTTCTGCAGAACTTAGTGCTACATTACACTCTTGGCACCCATTTCCAGGTGTAACAGAGATGAAAATTGGTTTTATATTGTGTGGGAAGAATTTTTTGTGGTTTAAGCAATCCACAATGGCATTTATTTGGCTCTTACCCATGTTACTGCCCAGTTCACTGCTAAGCAAACTGTGTTATGTATGTCTGACATAATTTTCAGACTTTGCACAAAGACCTGTAATCATTCTGATCTTCCAACATCATTGATCAATACTGACATTCTCAGCTGTTCTAGACACTAAAATGAAAATCAATTGGTGCGTGCAAGGGCATCAGTGGTTTGCTAAGCCTAACAAGGTTCAACGAAATGTAATGGTTAGATATGCATCTTCCATGCAAAATTAAATGGAGCTACTTTGCTAAGCATCCCCAAACCCCCACCCCAATGATCAGAGTTAAATAAATGTGACATAAATAAAATCTTCCAAAAATGTTAAATATGTGTAATATCTGGGACCAATGCCCTTGCGGGGAGGTTAACTAATGCTATGGGGGAGAGCTTAAACTAATTTGGCAGGAGGGAGGGGAGGGGGGCACCAGGATGCAGCAGCAGGGAGGAAAAACACGATGCATGGAAAACTAGGTGGGGCAAACAGCAACAGAACAAAGAATAGTAAGAGCAGGAAGTAAATGGAGAAGCATAACAAAGCAGACTAGCATGCTAGGTGGAATGCATGTGTATTAATGCGAAGAGTATTGCAAACAAGGTTGATGAGCTACTGCCACAAATTGCCACATGGGTTTATTATAAAATGGCTATAACAGAGACCTGGCTTACACGTTGGCAGGAATGAGAACTAAACATTCCTGGCTACAATGTATTCAGGAGGAATAGGATAGGGAAAAAAAAGGAGGGGGCAGTATTGATCAAGGATAATATTTCAGTTCTGCAGAGGGACGATAAACTAGCAGGTTCAAAGACTGGATATATTTGGTTGGAGTTGAGGAACAGAAAATGTACTGTTGCATTGCTGCATGTTTACTATAGACTCTCAAATAGTGAGAAGGAGATAGAGAAGCAAATCTGAAGGCAAATTTCAGAGAAATGTAAAAATAATAGAGCAGTAATACTAGGGGTCTTCAATTACCCTAATGCAGACTGGGGAAAAAGATAGAGTAAAGTGCAAGGAGGATGAAGAATTCCTAAAATGTGTACTGAAGAACTTTCTTAATCAATATGTTTGTAGCCCAACAAGCAATCTGGATCTAGTTCTGGGGAATGAAGTAGGGCAAATGGAGTATGTTTCAATGGGGGAACATCTGGATAATAGTGATTATAATATGATTAAGTTTAAAGTTGTTATGGAAAGGGCCAAAAAAAAAATCAATGGTGAAAATAGCCGATTTCAGTGATTGGAGAATGGATCTTGCAAATGTGGACTGGGAAAAATAAATTGATCTGGAAATCAGTAAATGAGCAATGGCAGACCTTTCAAGTGAAGATAGTTTGGGTACAAACCAAGCATATTCCCATCATGAGGAAAGATGGGCCATCTAAAACTAGAACTCCTTGGATGACCAAGGAAATAGAAAAGGAAGTTTATGACAAATGTCAGGTACGTAATGCAATTGAAAACCAGGCAGAATACAGAGAGTGCATGGGGAAATTGAAAAAGGATGTAAGGGCAAAGTGAAAATATGAGAAAAAATGAGCAGGTAACATAAAAGGGAATCCAAAAATCTTTTGTAAACATATAAAAAGTAAAAGAATAGTTGAAGGAGGGTGAGGCGGATTAGGGACAAAAACGGAAATCTTATTGTGGAGGCAGAGGGCATGACTGAGGTACTGAATGGGTACTTTGCATCTGTCTTCACAAAAGAAGAGGATGAAGGTAATATCGGAATAGAGAAACTGGATAGTATCAGAAAAGATAGAAAGGAGGTTGACATCACTCAAAGTCAATACGTCACCCGGTCCAGAGGGGATACATCCGAGGTTGCTGAGGATGGAGACGGCAGATGCTCTGACCACAATCTATCAATCCTCCTTGGATATGGGAGTGGTGCCAGAGGACTGGAGGATTGCAAATGTTACAATCTTGTTCAAAAAAGGGACGAGAGATAAACCTGGTAACTGCAGACCAATCAGTCTAAATTCAGTAGTGAGAAAACTTCTAAAGACCATTGTCGAGGGAAAATTTATTTCTCACTTGGAGAAGCATAAGGGACAGCAGCATGGATTTTTTTAAAGGTAAATCGTGTCTGACTAACCTGATTGAGTTCTTTGATGAAGTAACAGGGTTGATGTAAGTAATGCAGTAGATTTTGTATATGTGGACTTTCAAAAGGCATTTGATAAAGTACCTCAAAACAGACTTATTCGGAAAATAAAAGCACATATAATTAAAGGGACGGTGGTAACTTGGCTAAGGGATAGGAGACAGAATGATAGTGGTGAATGGATGTTTTTCTGACTAGAGGGAAGAATGCAGTGGGGTCCCCCAGAGGTCGGTATTGGGACCATTGCTTTTCTTGTTATATATAAATGACTTGGGTATAAGGAGTATGATTTTGAAGTTTGCGGACACTACAAAACCTGGCAACATAGTAAATAGTGAACATGATAGTAGCAGACTTCAGGAGGACATAGACAGACTGGTGAAACGGGCAGACACATGGCAGATGCAATTTAATGCAGATAAGTGTGAAGTGATGCACTTTGGAAGAAGAACATGGAGAAGCAGTATAATCTAAATAGTACTATTTTGAGGGGGTGCAAGAATTGAAGGACCTAGGGGTGCATATTCACTAATCTTTGAAGGTGGCAGGACAAGTTGATAAGGCAGTTGATAAGAAAGCATGTGGGATACTTGACTTTGTAAATAGGGGCATTGAATACAAAAACAAGGAAGTCACGTTAAGCTTTTACAAATCTCTGGTTAGGCCTCAGCTGGAGTATTGTGTACTACACTTTAGGAAGGTACAGAGGAAGTTTACCAGGATGCCATTAGGGATGAGGGAGTTCAGGTATGTGGAGAGATTGGAGAAGCTGGGATTGTTCTCCTTAGAACAAACCTAATAGAGGTATTCAAAATTATGAGGAGTTTTGATAGAGTAAGTAGGGATTTCCTCTGGCAAATGGGTTGGTAACCAGATGTCATAGATTTAAAATAATTGGCAAAAGAACTAGAGGGGAAATGAGAAGAAATGTCTTCACACAGAGGGTTGTTAAGATCTGGAACACATTAACTGAAAGGGTGGTGGAATCAGATTCCATTTGAACTTTTAAAAGGCAATTGGACATGCACTTGAAGAGGACTAATTTTCAGGGTTATAGGATAAAAGCTGGGTGGTGGGACTAAATTGGATGGCTTTTTCAAAGAGCTGACAGGCATGATGGGCTGAATGACCTCCTTCTGTGCTGTAAGATTCTATGATTCAATTGTCATACTATCCTGACATAAATGTCCTTATTTAATTAAAAAAGCATTTCTTATTAAAAATTGTTGTCATCAGAGCTCCTTCTTTCTGATTCACAACACCATTTGTTACAAATTAGTTAGGAATATGAGAGCATGGGTTGCAATATAGTTTGCTGTAGCTGTGCAGAATGACTTGCATTGAAATGTTACAAAAAACACCAGCTGTTAATGTTTTAATTAACCTTCTCCTACTGAGAATGACTGAAAATGGTTATCACATTATTCCCAAAGAGCAGTCACAGATGGCTTACAACAGGTTTTCTTTGTGAATTTTTATAACCAATTACATAGTAGTTTCAACTTGACATTATTATAAACCACAGTTTTATGTTAGTTGTTGAAATTAGATACTGTGATTTGGGAGTTTTAGTTTATGGTACTGTAATTGGGCAGTTTGCTATAGATTCTAGAACAGAGGAAGCCACATTGTCAAATAACTTGCATGGATAGTGTTAAAGAAACAGTATATCTTTCTGTCTCTCTTCAGTCTATGAACAATCTAATTTATATGTCACCTAGATTCTTATAACTTCCATCTTGTATAAAATTTAGCTTGAACAATCTAATTTATATTTCATAAGCTTCTTACAACTTTTACCACATCTTGTATTAGATGTAATTTCACGCTAGATAGTATCTTCTCCAAACTATAATCTTTTGCTCCCTCCCCAATATAGTTCATGCAAGAGAAATATATCAGGCTCATTTGTGTGAATTGATTCCGAGAATTTTTTTAATAAATGATTTTTTGAATTATGCAGTTTGCTACCATTCTTCATTATTTCACTGAGGAGTAAAGTGTAGTAGATGCTCCTTAAAGGTGCTGTTTGCCAGAGGACATATTTTTGGATGCAGACAGTGCAATTTAATCCTTAATATATTGCGTTTCTGAAATAAGTCAGTAACTAAAGCATAAGGTATGTGAAAGAAACATAGTTTCTATATTAATATAGTTTGTTATGAATTCAATACAATATATCGGCTCAATTTTCCCCAAGCCCGTTTTCTGGCATAGTGCCAGAGTTACGCCCGTTTTTCTAGGCCAGAAATGCACCAGAAATAATTTGCCAAAGTTTCCCCGATGTATAATTAGAATTTGGCGCCGCGCAGCGAGACCAGTCGCCTCGGGGGGGCAGAGCCTGCTGTCTGCACTGAAAAATGATGCTGCACCTTCTGCGCACGTGCGGGGGATAAAAGTTACATTTTTGGCAATCTTATTGTGCGAAGCCCCTTGGGGAAGAGTGACCATAATATAGTAGAATTCTTCATTAAGATGGAGAGTGACACAGTTAATTCAGAGACTAGGGTACTGAACTTAAAGAAAGGTAACTTCGATGGTATGAGACGTGAATTGGCTAGAATAGACTGGCAAATGATAGGCGGATAGGCAATGGCAGCCATTTAAATATCACATGGATGAACGTCAACAATTGTACATCCCTGTTTGGCGTAAAAATAAAATGGGGAAGACGGCTCAACCATGGCTAACAAGGGAGATTAGGGATAGTGTTAAATCCAAGGAAGAGACATATAAATTGGCCAGAAAAAGCAACAAACCTGAGGACTAGGAGAAATTTAGAATTCAGCAGAGGAGGACAAAGGGTTCAATTAGGAGGGGGGAAATAGAGTATGAGAGTAAGCTTGCAGGGAATATAAAAACAGACTGCAAAAGCTTCTATAGGTATGTGAAGAGAAAACGATTAGTGAAGACAAACGTAGGTACCTTGCAGTCAGAATCAGGTGAATTTATAATGGGGAACAAAGAAATGGCAGACCAATTGAGCAAATACTTTGGTTCTGTCTTCACTGAGGAAGACACAAATAACCTTCCGGAAATACTAGCGGACCGAGGGTCTAGCGAGAAGGAGGAACTGAAGGAAATCCTTATTAGTCAGGAAATTGTCTTTGGAAAAATTGATGGGATTGAAGGCCAATAAATCCCCAGGGCCTGATAGTCAGCATCCCAGAGTACTTAAGGAAGTGGCCCTAGAAATAGTGGATGCATTGGTGATCATTTTCCAACATTCTATAGACTCTGGATCAGTTCCTATGGACTGGAGGGTAGCTAATGTAACCACACTTTTTAAAAAAGGAGGGAGAGAGAAAACAGGGAATTATAGACTGGCTAGCCTAATATCGGTAATGGGGAAAATGTTGGAATCAATTATTAAAGACGTAATAGCAGCGCATTTGGAATGCAGTGACAGGATCAGTCCAAGTCAGCATGGATTTATGAAAGGGAAATCATGCTTGACAAATCTTCAAGAATTTTTTGAGGACAAGGGAGAACCAGTGGATGTGGTGTATTTGGACTTTCAAAAGGCTTTTGACAAGGTCCCACACAAGAGATTAGTGAAAAATTAAAGCACCTGGTATTGGGGGTAATGCATTGACGTGGATAGAGAACTGGTTGCCAGACAGGAAGCAAAGAGTAGGAATAAATGGGCCCTTTTCAGAATGGCAGGCAGTGACTAGTGGGGTATCGCAAGGTTCAGTGTTGGGCACCCAGCTATTTACAATATACATTAATGATTTGGACCAAGGAATTGAATGTAATATCTCCAAGTTTGCAGATGACACTAAGCTGGTGCCAGTGTGAGCTATGAGGAGGATGCTAAGAGGCTGCAGGGTGACTTGGACAGGTTAGGTGAGTGGGCAAATGCATGGCAGATGCAATATAATGTAGATAAATGTGATATCCACTTTGGTGGCAAAAACAGGGAGGCAGAATATTATCTGAATGGTGACAAAGGGGAGGTGCAATGAGACCTGGGTGTCATGCTACATCAGTCATTGAAAGTTGGCATGCAGGTACAGCAGGTGGTGAAGAAGGCGAATGGCATGTTGGCCTTCATAGCGAGAGGATTTGAGTATAGGAGCAGGGAGGTCTTACTGCAGTTGTACAGGGCCTAGGTGAGACCACATCTTGAATACTGTGTGCAGTTTTGGTCTTCTAATCTGAGGAAGGACATTCTTGCTATTGAGGGACTGCAGCGAAGGTTCACCAGACTGATTCCCGGGATGGCAGCACTGACATATGAGGAGAAAGACTGGATCGACTAGGCTTATATTCACTGGAATTTAGAAGAATGAGAGGGGATCTCACAGAAACATATAAAATTCTGACGAGATTGGACAGGTTAGATGCAGGAAGAATGTTCCCGATGTCGGGGAAGTCCAGAACCAGGAGTCACAGTCTAAGGATAAGCGAGGCGGGGGGGAAGGGGGAGGTAAGCCATTTAGGATCGAGATTGGGAGAAACTTCCTCACTCAGAGAATTATGAACCTGTGGAGTTCTCTACCACAGAAAGTTGTTGAGTTCAGTTCATTAGATATATTCAAAAGAGAGTTAGATGTGGCCCTTACGGCTAAAGGGATCAAAGGGTATGGAGAGAAAGCAGGAATGGGGTACTGAAGCCATGATCATATTGAATGGTGGTGCAGGCTCGAAGGGCTGAATGGCCTACTCCTGCACCTATTTTCTATGTTTCTATGTTTCTATGTTTGACGTCGTTCCAATGGACGCGCATGCTCAGTACAGCTCGGATTTGGCAATCGGCCATTTTTAAAGAGCTAATTGTGTGTGTGAGAACGTTGAGTGCTGTGTGAGGGCATTGGAAAAATCGTATCTGCAGCAATACAAGATGCAACGCGGTGCAAGGACTAAGAATTTCTTACAGGAAGAAGTGGAGGCACTAGTTACTGTGATTGAGAACAGGTGGTAGGAGCTGGACACCAGCAGAGGTCACATAAAAGTTCCACCCAAAGAAATGAAGAAACGCTGGAACCAGGTTGCAGAAGATTATTGTGCAATGGTGACCACCACGAGATCTGGAGACCAGTGTAAAAAGAAGTGGCAGGACCTTGGTCAAGTAATTAGTGTAAGTAATATTTTCATTTATTCAATGCAATTGCAATTGTAAACATGAATTGTATCTGTATATGTCCCATTCAACAGAATGACACCCTCTCTAAAAAGTTAGGTTTTCATCTTTGTGGAGGAAGGTGGCACATAATGAAAGGGAAAGAACTCGAACAGGAGGAGGCCCGGCAAATCTGCACCCGCTGACAGCCTTGGAAGAGAGGGTCGTTGCTTTGATGGGTCCTGCATGGAAAAAAGCAATCAGTACTGCACAAGCTGGGCCCACATTTAAGGGAAAGGGTAAGTCCTGCAAATTCATCATGGTCCTTCAAATCAGCCTGCTGCCTGGCCTGCGATGTGTGAGCCTACTCATGCCACCCATCCTGCCCCCTCCTCTGCTGCAAACCATTTGACGGTTCTGTTATATTTTGCAGAACTTGAGGCCAACCCTGATGATGCAGAAGATGATTCAGATGCGGACAAGCCTGTAGAGGAGAACATCTTCCAATCCAACCCTCCAGACCAACATGGGGTTGAGGGGGAGGGGATGGAACTGGATGAAGCTCTCGCTATTGTACTGACTTTGGAGGAGATGTCACTCATGGAGGTGACAGCCCCTTCTGTGACTAGTGGTTTGAGTGTTGGTGGGACATTCCATGGTTCCACACTTACCGAGATTGCGGGTCCCTGTGGTGTGGTGCAGCGAGGCACACCCAGGGCCCCATCTTCCAAGGTTGCGGGTCCCTGTGGTGGGGTGCAGCGAAGCACACCCTGGGCCCCACCTTCCGAGGTTGCGGGTCCCAGTGGTGGGGTGTGAGCCACACCCGTGGGGAGGAGGGGAAGGAGAGCTTGACCGTGCTCTCCTGAGGTGCAGGATCTAACAGATTTGGTTCAGATGATATAATTGAGTGCGGAGAGCATTGACCTTACCTGATAACTCCTGGATCAGTGGGGTGAGTGATGAGGAGCGGGACTGTCGGGAGAAGCAACAGCAATGACATGAGAAATGGGAACGCTATCCGGGACCATCAGTGAGGGAATAGTGGCCATGAGGGAGGGAATGTCAGAGGTAATGCAAATCACGTCACTGTCCATGAGGGAATGTTGCAGGTAGTTCAGACAGTTTTGCTCAACATGAGAGAAAGAATGTTGTTGAGACACTGTCAGGGCGCTCGACAGAGTTAGCTGCTGCAATAAGGGAACATGCCCAGACCCACCCCTTGACAGAATCAGCTGTCACTCCCACTCCCACTCCAATCCCCACACCAGCCTCTGAAGAGCCCAAAGCCGGGACCTCCAACTTGCTGCCTGCCGCCGATGCCCCCCACCCCCCCCTCCCCCCCTTCCCTCAAGAGGTGCGCAGTACCCGAGATGTTAGAAAGAATAAGTTTGGTACCAAGCCCAGAAACACTGCACCACTGCCTGCGGGTAGGGGTGGTGGAGTGTCCGAGACCAAGCGCAGCAGGCGGTCTTAGACTAAGGTGGAGGAGAGATGGATGGGTGCAGCCTTTCTTTGCTGCTGCTGCTGTTGTTACTGTTGTAACTGTTCTCAAATTAAAAGTTTTTTGTAAGTTATGTAAATTTACAAGTTTATAAATTATTTTACAGTTTTTAAGTGATCTTAAAGAAAATCTTAAAGGGATCTTAAAGTAAAATTTAATACAAGTTTAATTTTATTGAAGTTAAGTTCATTGTAAACTTTTGAATAAAAGATATTTTACATTAAAACTGAATCATGTTCCATTAACACAACACAACATTACGGAACAGCTCCAAACAGTAAATATGTCCATGTGGAATAGTTGTCGCCGAGCCCTCAGGCATCGGTAAAGTGTTCACGGATGAACTGCTGGTGCAAGGCTCGAGCAATCATTAAAGGGGCACGATGGCCTGCCCTCCTCCACCGTCGTGCTCCAGCCTCAGGCACTTGCATGGCTTCCTCATCCTCGTCATTCTTCTCCTCCTCCTGCTTGTCATCTGCATCTTCCACATCATTATCATCAGCCACTCTCACCGCAGGTGGGACTTCCACTACCAGATTCTGCTGCCTCATGATGGCTAAGTTATGCAGCATGCAGCACATAGCAGTGAACTGACCGACAATCTGAGAGGAGTACAGCAAGTAGCCTCCGGAATGGTCCAGGCATCAGAAACGTTGTTTCAAGATGCCAATGGTCCTCTCTATGATGCTGCACGTTGCAATGTGCGACATGTTGTATTGACGGTCAGCTTTCGTCCGGGTTACAGGTAGGGGCATCATGAGCCAGGTGGCGAGGCCGTACCCTTTGTCTCCCAGTAGCCAGTTGTGCCCTTCTGGCTGCTGCTGCTGAAACATGGCAGATATAATGCTGTTGCGTAGGATGAATGCATCATGGGTACTCCCAGGGTATCTTGCATCGACTGACATGATATGATGCATGTCGTCACACACGAACTGTACATTAATGGACTGGAAGCTTTTTCTGTTCCTGTACATCTCGGAATCCTCCAA
Organism: Pristiophorus japonicus; assembly: GCF_044704955.1. Taxonomy (NCBI): domain Eukaryota; kingdom Metazoa; phylum Chordata; class Chondrichthyes; family Pristiophoridae; genus Pristiophorus; species Pristiophorus japonicus. Next base: position 211,100,890 of record NC_091981.1, on the reverse strand, counting down.
AGGTGCTCGCAAGGCGATATGGGTACAATCAATGCAGCCCTGTACCTTTGGGAAGCCAGCAATCCTGGAGAAGCCCACAGCCCTGTCATGGATTGCTTGGGCGATCATGGGGAACTTTATGAAGTAATTCCTCCGCGCATACAGTGTAGCCATCACTTGGCGAATGCAGACATGTGTTGCATATTGAGAGATGGCGCACACATCCCCAGTTGTAGCTTGAAACGATCCGGAGGCATAGAAATGAAAGTGCAGCTGTAACCTTCACTTCAACTGACAAAGCCATCCTCCTGATGCTTCTAGGTTGCAGGCCTGCTTTGAACATCTCATAGATCTCACTTACAACTTCTTTGCAGAAACGCAGCCTTCTGACAGTCTGCATCACTCAGGTGGAGGCCTGTCTCGATATACCCGAGGTGGGTAAGGCCTCCTGCCCAGCACCCAACGGGCACTGATGTTTCTGATGTGATGAAGTCTAATCAATTGTCTCCTATGTAGCACCATGATGCAGAAGGCTCGCATAAGGTATGGCATTGTCAGTATTGCCCCCATATTTAAATTTAACCTTTGAAAGAAGCTCAAAACGGCAGGAAAGCAGGCAGGCAGGACAGGTTCTCAGTTCTCTCTCACCAAAAGGTCTGTATGCATGGACCACACCCAAAGGTCTTGTGACTTCTCCTCTCTCCCCCCCCCCCCTTAACTATTTGGAGTCTTGTGACTTCTTTTCTCTCTCTCCCTCCCCCCTCACCCCCCCGGCACTCATTGCAGTCTTCAGTGCAGAAGACACCTCGCTCCCCAGGCTCCAAGTCTTCCGATCGGCACTTCGCTATCTCTCCTTGCTGCCCACCCCACTCCCCACGGCTTGTTTTGTAGCTGAGCCCCAAGCCACTGGGTCCATGTGCGGGGCCGATTCTGCCAGCCAAAGACACGACCCTTCAGCCCTGCTTCAAGACATTTGGTGATGGCTTGTGAGTGAGTAAAAAAAATGAGAAAACTTCTGAAATCCATCAAATTTTCACTTTTTCATTGACAGGTAAAAAAAAGTTGAACTTTATTATTGATTTTGACAGTGTTCTTGACTCCCTCCAAAATCTTCGATTTAAAAACAGTGGCGTCTTTCAGCGCCAATTTGTGAATGTGCGCTGATTTTCTTAAATGGCCAGAAGGTTTTTCGGGAGTGGCCAGATACGCCAACCTCAGAGGAAAATTTTTTGGCCAAACTGCGAACAATTGGAAAAACCGGCATAGACATGAGGGAACGCCCGCTATGACGTAAAAAAAAACTGGCCTAGTAAAATCATAACTAAGTCAGTTACGCCGGCGCAGATCGCAGGGGGAAACTTGGAAAAAAAAATACGCCAGACAAAAACGGCGTGCTCAAAACAAAACGGCGCAAATGACCGGGGAAAATTGAGCCCATTATAAGGACATTCTAGCAGCATTTTATACTAAAAGTATCAGAATACAATTAGCTCTTTGTTTTTTATAGGATCTATCCTATCCTTATTGTTTAAAATATTGGATTCAGGTCATCTTTTGGTTTGTTCAGTCCATGTCATCATCCAGTGATCTATTTGATTGTGGCAATTATATGACCCATGTTCCCATTAACTCCTGGGATTTTAGTGGTCTTTGAGAATCAGGTGATCAATAACCCATTACAGTTCTAGTGAACTGATTGGACTACATGACTCATTCCTAAATATGCCAGTAGTTTGCCAGCCATTAATGGCCACTGACTTTTCTTTTTTTAGACATCTTCAGTAGAAAACTGCTGGGGTACAAAAGTCTGCAAGCCTTCCAACAAAATTCTGCTGTAACTTAGGCGGGAGTTAAGTGGAAGAGCCAGGAAATAGTCTGGAACCTGGGAACATTGGGTTCTGGCATTCGCTGGAAGCTTTCCGGGATCTTGTCATTGGTGGAACCACCATCCATCCCAAACACAGTCTCCCACATCAGAGAGGGCAGGGACCTCTTACACTGGGATATCCTGCTTTCCAAGCCTCAGTGTGACCCAGAATAAGTTTGGATGCTGGTATGCACAGTGAAATGAAACCAGCCTTGTGAAGGCAGAAGTGGGCCCCACTGGGAGGGGCCCAGACCAATATTGTGGTCTGGACTCTGAATACGAGGCCAGCAAATAACATCTCCTTGGGACTGCCCCTGCCACACTCCCCATGGATGGCAGCAGGGCTAGAGTTTCTGCTCTGTGTGGATTGGCAGGCACCCAAGATACACTCATGGTGAAGTGAGTGCCAACTGGACCCGTGCTACTTAGGTGGACTCCCACTCTCCCCACATACTCTGGTGGAATCTGCCACAATTAATGCGCCCAGCCTTTTACTTAAAAAGTTCCTCATGTGTTATTTAAATGCCATCATTTCATTACATTTATTCTTAGATGGAATTAATTTTATGTACTTTGCTTTTCTTTTTCTGCCACCACACTGCCACTGTGGAGATATCACTTGAGTGCAGCAAGTCAAGGTATCACCCATTCTTATATTTAATTTCTTCAGTGATTTAAAAAATATATATATTTTGGTACAACTCAATATTTTAATTTATTAATTTACCTCTACTCTTTATAGTGCCTCTTTAAAAGGTGCAATGATTCTATTTTAAGGCAATTTCCACCCCCCCCTCACCCCCGCCACCGCCCAATGAATGTGCAGCCATGTTATCTTCATTGAATGCTTAACTCCAGCCTATTTTTTTTTAGTTCAAAGTAAACTTTAATATCTCATAGTTTATTTATTTGTTTGAGTTTTCCCACTACAGGCATTTATTATCCTGGAATCATTTTAATGCCCAATTTATTAATTTGTCATGTGAGCAGAACTCAACCTTTCAGATGTTTTTAAATACACTATTCCAGCAGCTATTTTCAGAAGATTCATAGGCAGATTAGACTTTCAATTAAAAAAAATACAACCCAGCAGGTATTTATTTCCTGTAGACAGAACTATTTTGTGTGAGTTTTCCACATTCATTCAATAGTTATTTATTTATATGTTTCTGGTCAAAAACAAAGCTCCAGCAGTCATTTTAGGAAGTCATGAGCAAATCAGACAATTTGAATTTTAAACAAAATCAATAGTAATTTACTAATTTATTTCCTACATGAGCAGAAATCATTATTGTCTTTCTTGTTTTTTTCTTCAGTGCAGACAGCCAGTTACAGCAACAGAGAAAGATATTTTTGTTGAATAAATAGTCATTCAAAAAAATTTTCACGTCACACAATACAACATGCAGCTGAGGAAGACTTATGATGACATAATAGAAATTTTTAATTTGAAATTTGGAAAAAAAAGTTAATAGCTTTTTTAAAAGGTGTAAAACAAATAGGTGGTGACACTGTTTATTTGCAATATGTGCACACAGTATTAGTTTAAGAGCAGAAATGTCAAAACTGACAAGAGTGTACTACGCATGTTGGAAGCTTGCCCTGCAAAATAATTCAGTCAATCAGCCTGTTTAAAAACATCCAAAAGAACAGTTTGAGGTGCGTTTCCTCAGGGTATCACCAACTTGCCTGCCATAACTTCAGCAGAACTTCGGAGGAAACAGGGTTTCCGCCGAAGTTAGCTTGGCAGAACAAGAGAAGCTGAGGAAATTCCTGAAGCATGTTTTCCATCTGAAGCCAAACTTTTGAGAAATACAATTTTTCCTCTTCTACTTCTAATTTGATGAGGCCAGAGATTCATATAAAAACACCTAGGTCTGTGGACACCCATGAAAATGGGCACCTGCAAAAGGGTGCCAGATAATGGCTAGGCAGACTGATCATTCTGGCCTTCTTGTGGTATTCTTCATCCTCTTCCTGCTCATAATGAAGGTAAAGAAGAATGTCCAAGAAAAATGTTATCACCTTCTGTGGAGAATGGTTGCAGAGTCAAAAAATGAAAGACTATAACCTCAGGAGTAATTCTGCAACTATTAGCTAAGGAAAAATACATAAAAACAGCAACAAACAGCTTTTCCAAAGAAAGTTCTTCACAAACAAATCTTGTGATCAAAATGGTCTTCCCCACATCCACGCCATGTTCTACTTCCCTCAAGCTCCCCTTAATCTACCCCAATTCATGCTTTGCCCAATCCATTCTGATATCTTCCCCCTCCTGATCTGCCCTTTTTTCAGCTCCCTCTAATGTGTTGCACTCCTATTGTATCTCCTCCTGTTCTGAAGGACTACTTTCTCCCCTGATCTGTTCCAATTTCTATTCCATTCTGATCTGCTTCAAGATAGAAAAGCAAGAGGCTGAAAAAAAATTTGCTGTCTTGCCCATCAGCAAAGAAAGGGCCCCATTCATTGCTACTCCTTACTCCCTCCCCTCCCACAAGCTCAAACTTCACTTTCTAGATTGTGACAATGGAGCTGAGTGGCAAAAATGTTTTTCTTTCCTCAACAAAATTGTCAGAACCCAGGAAATTACATCTAAAATATGAGCTGGTGCTTTTTAAATGAATAAATTCACCAAAAATTGCAAAATTGTGATTGGATTCCTCACCCAGTACTTGCTATGAAACCTAGACTGCTTACCATTAATATAGAAAACATAGAAAATAGGTGCAGGAATAGGCCATTCAGCCCTTCGAGCCTGCACCACCATTCAATAAGATCATGGCTGATCATTCATCTTAGTATCCCTTTCCTGCTTTCTCTCCATACCCCTTGATCCCTTTAGCTATAACGGCCATATCTAACTCCCTCTTGAATATATCCAATGAACTGGCATCAACAACTCTCTGCGGTAGGGAATTCCAAAGATCAACAATGCTCTGAGTGAAGAAGTTTCTCCTCATCTCAGTCCTAAATGGCTTACCCCTTATCCTGAGACTATGCCCCCTGGTTCTGGACTTCCCCAACATCGGGAACATTCTTCCTGCATCTAACCTGTCCAGTCCCGTCAGAATTTTATAAGTTTCGATGAGATCTCCTCTCACCCTTCTAAACTCCAGTGAATACAGGCCCAGTCGATCCAGTCTCTCCTCATATGTCAGTCCTGCCATCCCGGGAATCAGTCTGGTGAACCTTCGCTGCACTCCCTTAATAGCAAGAACGTCCTTCCTCAGATTAGGAGACCAAAACGGAACACAGTATTCCAGGTGAGGCCTCACTTAAGGCCCTGTACATCTACAGTAAGAACTCGCTGCTCCAATACTCAAAACCCCTAGCTATGAAGGCCAACATACCATTTGCCTTCTTCACCGCCTGCTGTACCTGCATGCCAACTTTCAATGACTGATGTACCATGACACCCAGGTCTCGTTGCACCTCCCCTTTTCCTAATCTGCCGCCATTCAGATAATATTCTGCCTTCGTGTTTTTGCCACCAAATTGGATAACCTCACATTTATCCACATTATACTACATCTACCACTCGTTTGCCCACTCACCTAACCTGTTCAAGTCACCCTGCAGCATTTTAGCGTCCTCCTCACAGCTCACACCGCCACCCTGCCTAGTGTCATCTGCAAACTTGGAGATATTACACTCAATTCCCTCAACCAAATCATTAATGTATATTGTAAATAGCTGGGATCCCAGCACTGAGCCCTGCGGCACCCCATTAGTAATTGCCTGCCATTCTGAAAAGGACCCGTTTATCCTGACTCTCTGCTTCCTGTCTGCCAACCAGTTCTCTATCCACGTTAGTACATTACCCCCAATACCATGTGCTTTAATTTTGCACACCAATCTGTTGTGTGGGACTTTGTCAAAAACCTTTTGAAAGTCTAAATAAACCACACCCACCGGTTCTCCCTTGTCCACTCTGCTAGTTACATCCTCAAAAAATTCTAGAAGATTTGTCAAGCAGGATTTCACTTTCATAAATCCATGCTGACTTGGACCGATCCCGTCACTGCTTTCCAAATGTGCTGATATTTCATCTTTAATAATTGATTCCAACATTTTCCCCACTACTGATGTCAGGCTAACCAGTCTATAATTACCTGCCTTCTCTCTCCCTCCCTTCTTAAAAAGTGGTGTTACATTAGCTACCCTCCAGTCCATAGGAACCGATCCAGAGTTGATAGACTGTTGGAAAATGATCACCAATGCATCCACTATTTCTAGGGCTACTTCCTTAAGTACTCTGGGATGCAGACTATCAGGCCCTGGGAATTTATCAGCCTTCAATCCCATCAATTTCCCTAACACAATTTCCTGCCTAATAAGGATTTCCTTCAGTTCCTCCTTCTCACTCGACCCTCGGTCCCCTAGTATTTCCGGAAGATTATTTGTGTCTTCCTTCGTGAAGACAGAACCAAAATATTTGTTTAACTGGTCCGTCATTTCTTTGTTCCCCATTATAAACTCACCTGAATCTGACTGCAAGGGACCTATGTTTGTCTTCACTAATCTTTTTCTCCACATATCTATAGAAGCTTTTGCAGTCAGTTTTTATGTTCCCAGCAAGCTTCCTCTCATACTCTATTTCCCCCTCCTAATTAAACCCTTTGTCCTCCTCTGCTGAATTCTAAATTTCTCCCAGTCCTCAGGTTTGCTGCTTTTTCTGACCAATTTATATGCCTCTTCCTTGGATTTAACACTATCCTTAATTTCCCTTGTTAGCCACGGTTGAACCACCTTCCTCGTTTTATTTTTACTCCAGACAGGGATGAACAATTGTTGAAGTTCATCCATGTGATCTTTAAATGTTTGCCATTGCCTATCCACCATCAACCCTTTAAGTATCACTCGCCGGTCTATTCCAGCCAATTCACATCTCATACCATCGAAGTCCATAACTGTGAGTGGTCATAAATTAGTAATGCTATTTGATGGGCAATCAGATGGCAAACAACTTTGGTAAGCTTCAAGTTCATCCATTATTTTATTAAAAAAATGAATTGGGAAGACAGATGAACATCAAAGTGGTGCCAATACGACAAGTATTAAATTCAAGGTTGTGCAGGCTCAGATCCAGTGCACTGAACATATTGCCTGCATGACAGGTGAATAACTTCCCAGTGCTGGAGAAAGAAAAATGACAGTATGGAGTCAGGGGAAAGACAACCTGAGACAAAATCTTAAGTAACATAATGTTCATCTTAAAGCCTCATAGAAAATGTAACTAATGGCTGTACAGTTTGGAATTTGTTATGAAGTGTGACACAACACATTTTAAAGCCAACCAGGTGTTATCAGAAGTCATTGCAGAATTATCATTAAGAAGCAATTGGAGAATGTTCACGACAATGGATGTGTGATGCACATGACCATCAATGTGTCTTGTGCATTGGCTTATAGAGTTGCTCCTGCAAAACCCGCTATGAATCTTCCTATACTTATGTGTAATGGTCATCTTCATTTTGAAATTACTTGTTTTATTATTGGTATCGTAACAATTGAAATAATAAACTTGCATAGTCTCTTCCAAACATCTGGGCCTACTGCTATTGGTTTGGTTCAATTATGCAACATCAGGTCAGAGGACAGTGCATTGGAACAGCGGTGGACAATTCCAGGTAGCAGTAGCACCTGCTCAATTGGCTTAGCAGCTGAATTCCCAAACTCTGCTGGTTCATTGTGGGAACGTTCACTATGGAAATCAAACACTTTACCAAGCGGGAGAGAAAACTGGAGGAAGACTCATTCCAGATTGATCTCATTCACATAGCAGTTGCTGGGAGGTGTGTTAATAGAGGCCTGCAAGCAGCTAGCCTTCTGTCCTTTCAGCTTTATTTTTTCTTCATTTCTTTCTTTCTTTATTCAATCACAGGATGTGAGCGCCACTGGCAATGCCAACATTTATTGCCATTCACTAATTGCCTCTGAGAAGGTGGCGGTGAGCTGCCCTCTTGAAGCACTGCAGTCTTTATGGTGGAAGTACTCCTACAGTGCTGTTAGGTAGGGAGTTCCAGGATTTTGACCCAGCGATGATGAAGGAACGGCAATATATTTCCAAGTCAGGATGGTGTGCAACTTGGAGGGGAACATGGAGGTATTGATGTTCCCATACACCTGCTGCCCTTATCCTTCCGGGTACGTGGAAGTCACGGGTTTGGGAAGAGAGCGAGTTGCTGCAGTGCGTCTTGTAGACAGTGCGCACTGCAGCCATGTTGTGCCGGTGGTAGAGGGAGTGAATGTTTAAGATGGTGGATGGGGTACCGATCAAGTGGACTGCTTTGTCCTGGATAGTGTTGAACTTCTTGAGTGTTGTTGGAGCTACATGGAGAAGTACCACCAGCGCTGCCTCCGCAAGATCTTGAAAATCCACTGGGAGGATAGACGCATCAATGTTAGTGTTCTCGCTCAAGCCAACATCTTCAGCATCGAAGTACTGACGACACTCGACCAGCTCCATTAGGCGGGCCACATCATCCGCATGCCCAACACGAGACTCCCTAAGCAAGTGCTCTACTCGGAACTCTTACACAGCAATCGAGCCCCAGGTGGGCAGTGGAAACGCTTCAAGGACACCCTCAAAGCCTCCTTGATAAAGTGTAACATCCTGACCGGAACCTGGGAATCTCTGGCCCAAGACCGCCCAAAGTGGAGGAAGAGCATCTGGGAGGGCGCTGAGCACCTCGAGTCTTGTCGCCGAGAGCATGCAGAAACCAAGCGCAGAGAGCGGAAGGAGCGTGCGGCAAACCAGGCTCCCCACCCACCCTTTCCTTCAACCACTGTCTGCCCCACCTGTTACAGAGACTGTAATTCCGGCATTGGACTGTACAGCCACCTGAGAACACTCTTTTTAGAGTGGAAGCAAATCTTCCTTGATTTCGAGAGGCTGCCTATGATGATGACTCATCCAGGCAAGTGGAGAGTATTCCATCACACTCATGACTTGTGCCTTGTAGAAGGTGGAAAGACTTCTGGGAGTCAGAAGCTGAGCCACTCACTGCAGAATACCCAGCCTCTGACCTGCTCTTGTAGCCACAGTATTTATGTGGCTGGTCCGGTTAAGTTTCTGGTCAATGATCTCCCCCAAGATGTAGATGGTGGTATATTAGATGATGGTAATGCCATTGAATGCCATGGGGATGTGGCTAGACTCTCGCTTGTTGGAGATGGTCATTGCCTGGCACTTGTGTGGCACGAAAGTTAGTTGCCATTTATTAGCCCAAGCCTGGATGCTGTCCAAGATTTGTTACATGTGGGCATAGACTGCTTCATTATCGAAGGAATTGCAAATGGAACTTAATACTGTGCAATCATCAACGAACATCCCCACTTCTGATCCTATAATGGAGGGAAGGTCATAGATGAAGCAACTGAAGCTAAGGACACTGCCTGAGGAATTCCTGCAGTGAAGTCCTGGGGCTGAAATGATTGGCCTGCAACAACCACAAACATCTTCATTTGTGCTAGGTATGGCTCAACCAGTGGAGAGTTTTCCCCCTGATTCCCTAGCTGCAGTTGGTGAATGGCTCAAGGAAAAAAAAAGTAAATACATTTTCTGCATACTAGCAGCACTTATCTTGCGTGACACACATTTTTGTTTTCATTGCAAAAGTCTGCCTTTTAGGAATTGTTCCATATCAACTATTCCTTGCAGATTAAGATAATTGGGTTGTTACTGGTGAAGAAAATAACTTTCTTTATTGACATGCTCCGAGAAAACACTTGCAACATTGGCAATGTCAGCAATCATATATGTAAGGAATTATGGATTTATGAAGGGGAAGTCATGTTTGACAAATTTGCTGGAATTCTTTGAGGATGTAATGAACAGGGTGGATAAAGGGGAACCAGTGGATGTGGTGTATTTGGACTTCCAGAAGGCATTTAACAAGGTGCCACATAAAAGATTACTGCACAAGATAAATGTTCACGGGGCTGGGGGTAATATATTAGCATGGATAGAGGATTGGCTAACTAACAGAAAACAGAGAGTTGGGATAAATGGTTCATTCTCTGTTTGGCAACCAGTAACTAGTGGGGTGCAGCAGAGATCAGTAGTGGGACCCCAACTATTTACAATCTATATTAACGACTTGGAAGAAGGTACTGAGTGTAACGTAGCCAAGTATGCTGACGATCCAAAGATGGGAGGAAAAGCAATGTGTGAGGAGGACACAAAAAATCTGCAAAAGGACATAGGCTAAGTGAGTGGGCAAAAATTTGGCAGATGGATTATAACATTGGAAAGTGTGAGGTCATGCACTTTGGCAGAGAAAAATCAAAGAGCAAGTTATTATTTAAATGGAGAAAGATTGCAAAGTGCTGCAGTACAGCGGGACCTGGGGGGTACCTGTGCATGAAACACAAAAGGATAGTATGCAGGTACATTAAGTGAGCAGGAGGGCCAATGGAACCTTGGCCTTTATTGCAAAGGGAATGGAATATAAAAGCAGGGAAGTCTTACTACCGCTGTACAGGGTATTGGTGAGGATGCACCTGGAGAACTGCGTGCAGTTTTGGTTTCCATATTTACGAAAGGATAGACTTGCTTTGGAGGCAGTTCAGAGAAGGTTCACTAGGTTGATTCTGGAGATGGGGGCTTGACTTATGAGCGAAGGTTGAATAGGTTGGGCCTCTACTCATTGGAATTCAGAAGAATGAGAGGTGATCTTATTGAAATGTATAAGATTATGAGGGGGCTTGACAAGGTGGATGCAGAGAGGATGTTTCCACTGATGGGGGAGACTAGAACAAGAGGGCATGATCTTAGAATAAGGGGCCGCCCATTTAAAACAGAGATGAGGAGAAATTTCTTCTCTCAGAGGATTGTAAATCTGTGGAATTCGCTGCCTTAGAGAGCTGCGAAAGCTGGGACATTGAATAAATTTAAGACAGAAATAGACAGTTTCTTAAATGATAAGGGGATAAGAGGTTATGGGGAACGGGCAGGAAAGTGGAGCTGAGTCCGTGATCAGTTCAGCCATGATCTTATTGAATGGCGGAGCAGGCTCGAGGGGCCGGATGGCCTACTCCTGTTCCTATTTCTTATGTTCTTATGTTCTTATGAAGTCATACCTCCAGGTGATGGCATTATACTTCTTGTTAGAAATTGCAAAGCATAGCTTATTTGCTTTTGTGTTTCCTAAATGATGCAATAGTAATAAAACAGCATACCATTCTTATCTCTAAATTAACTTTTAGCGAGGGGGTGGGTGGCGTGGAGAAATTTGTGTACACCAAGAGAATTGCCGGTGTCACTGACAACTCGAGTTAACTGCTGCTGAAAATGGGTGCTACGCTACCGTTGAAAAGTTCGCACTGGGAGTTGGTGATGTGTAGCGCAGCGCTAACTTACCATGCAACATCCCCCTGGTGGCATTAATGGAGGACTCCGACCCAAAGATCCCGTCCACATTCGGCGTTGCAGCTTCTGACAGCCTGTGGGAGCAAGGCTGTGGACTTTGTAAGGCATTGTGGCCAATTAAAGGGGCTATGAATTAAAGGAGCAATGCAATCATAATTAATAACAATTACAATGCAGTGAAAAAATGCAGCATTCAGCTCTTACTGCCTTTCAATAAAAAAATTATCATTAAAAATAAATCTTAAATGGGATACTTCAGCACATAAAGCTGAGTTACCTTTCGAACCTCAAAAAATGAGAAAAGTGCTTCAGCACTAACACAAATGACTCAGCAAGCCAGGGAAGGGGCACCCAGGGTCTCGCTCGCAGCACTCCAGCTTTGTGCAAGGGGTCAACATTGCAAGGCAGGTCATCTACCCACAGGGGCGAGGAGGCCCTCCAAAAAGAATGATGTGGGACCATATCACTGAGGCCGTCACTGTTAGCGTTGTTGCCCCCATGACCTGGTTCCAGTGCCCAAAGAAGTTTCATGACCTCAAACCACTGGTCAAAGTCAGTGAATGGAATTTCAAAAGCATCTCCTACCAACTGCATCACTAGTCTCACAAACTGCTCAATACACGACTCCACCCCCCCCGACTCTACCCACCCCACCCCACCCCACCCCACCCAATCATTCACCTACCAACAGCCTACACCAATTATGAGGCACATCTATCAATCCTAGCCTCACTCCACCCCCTTGGAGGAGACGTTGCAGGATATTTTTGGCAGGGGCATGGCTGAGCCATTTGCCAGCGGCGGGACTGAAAGGATATAAGATACTGCTTTCCTCTTACGTTGTCTTCCTTCTCGCATGCACCTCTTGTTTTCATGCCCTCCCCTCACCACAACTGAACCCTTGTGCTTTCCTCATTTCACAAACCCAAGAAATGCAGCTTGCCTAGCCAGTGGGTGCCCAAGAAGAGGGTGCAGAGAGTGAAGAAGAATAAGATTGATTTAACACTCCGAGCCACCAGTGGGAGCCTCCCAAAGTCGACGTGCAAGGCCTTTTGCAGTGACCCTACTGAAAGTCAGCAGCATTCCACCAGCCATGCTGCAGCCACCGGGGCAGCATTACGTGACATCAGTAGGATAGGCAAAGGCACAAACAAGACAGTCACTAAGAGAGTGCATAAGGGTGATGAGTTTGTAAAGTCCTGTCCCTTCAGTACAGATTCACACGAGGCATGTAGTGAAGTCAAGGTCACTTTGGACCTGCACCTTTATTTCACAGCTCTGGAATGCTGCACTTGCCTGAGACCTGTCCTTATATACCTGTCTCTTGCAAGTGCACCACTGGTGGTAAGGTATGCTGGTGGTTACAGGTCATATCTTATTACAGTCATGTATAGCATGTTAGGATACAGTTATATATAATAATGTAAGATACATGACATCACCCTCCCCCAAGGTCTTATTGCCTATGCCAGCAGCAGTCGCGACAGGTGACCCTGCAGCGTGGACCTTGGATTTTAAGCATGCCTTGTTTAATGATTTGCACTGCTCTCTCTGCCTGGCCGTTGGAGGCCGGCTTGAACGGTGCTGTCTTGACGTGATTTATGCCGTGGTCAATTATAAAGTCTTGGAATTCTGCACTGGTGAAGCACGGACCATTGTCACTGACCAATATGTCAGGGATTCCGTGCATTGCAAACATGGTTGCGAGGCTCTCCACAGTGGTGGAGGTTGTGCTCGAGTTTAAAATGGTGCATTCGATCCACTTTGAAAATGCATCTACAACTACGAGGAACATTTTGCCCATGAATGGACCCGCATTGTCTACGTGCACCCGCGACCACGGTTTGGTAGGCCAGGGCCAGGGGCTCAGTGTAGCCTCCCTGGGGGCATTGCTGAGTTGGGTACAAATGGTGCACCTTCGGACGCAGAGCTCCAAGTCCGCGTCAATACCAGGCCACCAGACGTGGGATCTGGCTATGGCCTTCATGAGAACGATCCCCGGGTGCTCATGGTGGAGCTCCCGGACAAATGCCTCTCTGCCTCGCAGAGGCATGACTACTCGGCTGCCCCACATCAGGCAGTCTGCTTGTAGTGACAGCTCATGCATGCGCCTGTGAAAGGGTTTTAATTCCTCGGGGCAGGCATCACGAGCCTCTGCCGAGTCACGGGTTAGGACACATCTTTTTACTAAGGATAACGTGGGGTCGCTGGCCGTCCAGGCTCTGATTTGGCGAGCCATCATGGGCGAACCTGTGGACTCAAAGGCATTGATTGCCATGACTATCTCACAGTCCTGTTCGTCAGACCCTTCCGTGGTCGCCAGGGGTAGCCTGCTGAGCGCGTTGGCACAGTTGTCTGTGCCTGGTCTGTGCCTTATGGTATAGTCGTAGGATGCCAGCATGAGTGCCCACCGTTGAATTCGCGCCGAGGCGTTGGCATTTATTGCCTTGCTCTCGGATAGGAGGGACGTGAGGGGCTTGTGGTCGGTTTCTAATGCGAACTTGGCCCCAAAAAGGTATTGGTGCATCTTTTTGACACCGTACACGCACGCGAGCGCCTCCTTCTCTACCATTCCGTACCTGCGCTCCGCCCGCGAAAGTGACCTGGAGGCATAAGCAATGGGTTGTAATTTGCCCGCACTATTGACATGTTGCAAAACGCACCCGATCCCATACGCTGACGCATCGCATGTGAGAACTAGTTTTTTACCTGGGTCAAAGAAAGTCAAAACACTGTTGGAACACAGAAGGTTGCGTGCCTTGTTGAAGGCGCGTTCCTGGGCGTCCCCCCAAAACCAATCGCACCCCTTCCTGAGTAGCACGTGGAAAGGCTCCAGCAGTGTGCTTAAGTTCTGCATAAAGTTCCCAAAGTAATTGAGTAGCCCGAGAAAGGCGCGCAGTTCTGAGACATTCCGGGGCCTGGGTGCCAGGCGAATTGCTTCTGTTTTGGACTCTGTTGGGCGGATTCCATCAGCGGCAATCCTTCTGCCCAAAAGTTCAACCTCGGGTGCGAGAAACAGGCACTTGGATTTATTGACTCGTAGGCCTACCTGATCCAACCGCTTTAGTACTTCCTCCAAATTACGGAGATGGGAGTCGGTGTCCCTGCCCGTGATAAGTATGTCGTCTTGAAATACAACCGTCCCCAGGATGGACTTGAGCAGACTCTCCATGTTGCGCTGGAATATGGCAGCTGCCGACCTGATGCCGAATGGGCATTGATTGTACATGAAAAGGCCTCGATGTGTGTTGATGGTGGTGAGTAGCTTGGATTCCTCGGTCAATTCTTGCGTCATATACGCAGATGTGAGGTCTAATTTTGAGAAAAGTTTACCTCCAGCCAATGTGGCAAATAAGTCCTCCGCTCTGGGCAGCGGGTACTGGTCCTGTAGGGAGACTCTGTTTATGGTAGATTTGTAGTCCCCACAGATTCGTACGGATCCATCAGGCTTCATGACTGGGACAATGGGACTTGCCCAGTTGCTAAATTCCACAGGTGATATAATGCCTTCCTGCAGAAGCCTGTCTAATTCGTGTTCAATCTTTTCCCTCATCACATAGGGTACAGCTCTGACCTTGTGATGGACCGGTCTAGCATCCTGTGTGATGTAGATTTTGACTTTGGCCCCGTTGAAAGTGCCCACACCTGGCTGAAAGAGATGTTCAAATCGCTTTATAACTGTTGAGCAGGAGGTCCGTTCCTCTAATGACATGGCATGGACATCATCCCATTTCCAGTTTAGTTTTGCCAGCCAGCTTCTTCCCAGCAGTGCTGGGGGGTCTCCGGGGACAATCCACAGGGGAAGTCGGTTCACTGTCCTTTTGTGTGTGACAGAGAGCATGACGCTGCCGAGGACTGGTACGATTTCTTTGGTATAGGTCCTTAGTTTGGTATCGACCCTTGTGAGTTTTGGTCTGTCTCTTTTATGCGGCCACAGTTGTTCAAATTGTTGAGCGCCCATGAGAGATTGACTCGCTCCCGTATCCAGCTCCATGTTGACAGATATCCCGTTGAGTAGGACCCTCATCATTGTATGAGGCATCCTGTTGTCGGAGCAGCGGCCATTGATCGTGTTGACCCGCTGTACATCGGTGTCCCGGGTACTGTCCCCACCATCTTCTGGTCCGCTTTCCGACCCATCCGATTTGTATACCAGCCGAGCTGCCGTTTGTTTGCACATGTGTGCCAAATGCCCTGTATATTCACAATTTCTGCAAACAGCCTGCTGAAATCAACATCCCCTTGACGAGTGCCCACCCCCACACCTCCAGCACAGACCTGTTCCATTGTTCAAAGTGTTCCCAAAGAATGAGCTGCATGTGGCTGATCTCTCTTAAGCTTCTCTCAGTTTGTAGTTGATTGCTCGCATTGTGGGTTGATGAGGTGTGAACGGCTGTTCCTGTGGCCCTTGATGGCTTCTGCCTGCTGTCGAGAGCCTGTTCTCCCGGTTTTGTCTGTGTTTGGGGTAGCAGCTTGTTTAGTGCTGTGAACTTCTTGTTCCGATATTTCGTTAGTTGTCGTACCTGCATTGTAAATCAACCTCATTTCTTCTTCCCCTACCAAGAATGTCTGTGCAACCAGTGCTGCTGTCTCTAAGATCAGGTTCTTGGTCTCTGAGTTTTCGGAATATGCCTGCGTGGCCTATTCCTTCAATGAAAAAGTCTCTCAGCATTTCTCTCCTCAGTTCATCGGAGAACTCATATAAACTAGCCAACTTCCGAAGTTCCGCCACGAAGCTCTGGCCCACACAACATCTGTAGTTGTAGAACCTGTGTCTGGCCATGTGTAGGCTGCTCGCTGGCTTCAGGTGGTCTCTTACCAGTGTGCTCAATTCTTCAAACGACTTGCTTGCTGGTTTCTCGGGTGCCAACAGATCCTTCATTAAAGCGTATGTTTTCGAGCCACAGCTGGTCAAGAGATGGGCTCTTCTCTTGTCTGCCTTATCGTCGCCTAACCAGTCTTTGGTTACAAAGCTTTGCTGGAGCCTTTCTATAAAGACCTCCCAATTGTCTCCCGCATTGTACTTTTCATCTGATCCGTTGTTCGCCATTCTGTGGATTCTGTAATCCCGTAACTCGTCGCCACTGTAAAGTCCTGTCCCCTCAGTACAGATTCACACGAGGCATGTAATGAAGTCAAGGTCACTCTGGACCTGTACCTTTATTTCACAGCTCTGGAATGCTGCACTTGCCTGAGACCTGTCCTTATATACCTATCTCTTGCAAGTGCACCCCTGGTGGTAAGGTATGCTGGTGGTTACAGGTCATATCTTATTACAGTCATGTATAGCATGTTAGGATACAGTTGTATATAATAATGTAAGATACATGACAGAGTTGATTTCTGGATGTCATATTGGATGGATTGATATATAAATTTGAATTGGAAAGTTTGCTTTGTAGTTGCATTTATTTCAACAAAGTGGCCAAGAGGGTGCTGTGATAGTCAGTAACAGATGGAAGGCAAGGTGTGGGACAAATGTTGAAAAGGGAAATAAAGTCCTTGAGGGAAGGAACTCTGCCGTTCTTACCTGGTCTGGTCTATATGTGACTCCAAGCCCACAGCAATGTGGTTGACCCTTAACTGCCCTCTGAAATGGCCTAGCAAGCCACTCAGTTGTACATAAACGCTATGAAAAACAATAAGAAGAATAAAACTGTACGGACCACCGGCATCGAACTCAGCACCGGCTTCAGACAAGGCAACGACACACACAGCCCAGTCGACCCTGCAAAGTCCTCCTCACTAACATCTGGGGATTTGTGCCAAAATTGGGAGAGCTGTCCCACAGACGAGTTAAACAACAGCCTGACATAGTCATACTCACAGAATCATACCTTTCAGCCAATGTCACAGACTCCTCCATCACCATCCCTGCGTATGTCCTGTCCTACCAGCAGGACAGACCTACCAGAGGTGGTGGCACAGTGGTATACAGTCGGGAGGGAGTGGCCCTGGGAGTCCTCAACATTAACTCTGGATTCCATGAAGTCTCATGCCTTCTGGTCAAGCATGGGGAAGGAAACCTCCTGCTGATTACCACCTACCACCCTCCAACAGCTGATGAATCAGTAATCCTCCATGTTGAATACCACATGGAAGAAGCACTGAGGATAGCAAGGGCACAGAATGTACTCTGGGTGGGGGACTTCAATGTCCATCATTAAGAGTGGCTTGGTAGCACCACTACTGACCAAGCTGGCCGAGTCCTGAAGTATATAGTTGTCAGACTAGGACTGCGACAGCTGGTGAGAGAACTAACACGAGGAAAAAGCTTACTTGACCTTCTCCTCACCAATCTACAGGTCGCAGATGCATCTTTCCATGACAGCATTGGTAGCAGTGACCTCCTTGTTGTCATGTATGTATGCTTGGGTTACTAGCCACCAGGTGGCGCAACTGTCGGAGGTCATTGGGCTGTAAAAGGCAAGCCATTTTGTAATGTGATCACTTTGGGCCCTACTAAAGCAGAGCCAGGTTCATACCTGTGTTACTTTACAGTATATAGTCTATCGGGTTATTACATACATAACATTTGGCGATGAGGTAACTTAAGAACCTTCGCATGCAAAAATGAGCACAATTGGAATTCTGGAGAGATTCGTGGAGGGAGAGGACTGGACAGATTTTGTAGCTGGCCTGGACCAGTACTTTGTGGCCAACACAATGGAGAAACCCACTGACACAGTTAGGTGCAGGACGGTCTTCTTCACAGTTTGCGGTCTGAAAATCTATGGACTCATAACGAATCTTCTCTCACCTGCAAGTCCAACGGACAAGGACTGTGAGGAATTGTGTGCTCTGGTACTTGACAATCTCAAACCAGAAGAAGGCATCATCATCTCACGATATCGATTCTACAAGCACGGTCGTTCTGAGGGCCACGATGTTTCGGAATTCGTTGCTGACCAAAGATGTTTAGCTGGACCGTGTAAGTTGGAAAACGCATTGGGAGACATGCTAAGAGACTTCTTTGTAATCGGCATCAAACACAAGGTGATCCTGCGTGAGCTACTGGCGGCGGAAACGCTGGACTTGAGCAAGACCATCACGATTGCCCAGGCATGCATGATGACGCATTAAAGCAGATATCATCGGAAAATTGGAACTCAGCAAGTACTGTAAACAAGATTGCATCGTTATTTGGCAGAGCTGCATATGGCAGGGCCTATTCGACTGCGTATGCGAAACCTGTGGCTGCTCAAAGTCCGCCAACGGGAATAAATCCGACCTCACCGTGTTGGCGTTGTGGGGGCAATCATCGGCCTCATCAGTGTAGGTTTAAACAGTACATTTGTAAAGGCTGTTTGAGACGGGGGCATCTCCAGTACGTGTGTCCTCAACTGAGCAAGCATGCTGCAACACATCACATGGAGGATGATGACCAGTATAGCGCGGATACGGATCTGCAATCCGAGATACCAGAGAAGGAAGTGTATGGACTGTATTCATTCCGAACAAAGAGCCAACCGATAATGATTAATGTGAAACTTAACGGTGTGCCGGTACCGATGGAATTGAACATGAGAACATAAGAACATAAGAATTAGGAACAGGAGTAGGCCATCTAGCCCCTCGAGTCTGCTCCGCCATTCAACAAGATCATGGCTGATCTGGCCGTGGACTCAGCTCCAATTACCCGCCCGCTCCCCGTAACCCTTAATTCCCTTATTGGTTAAAAATCTATCTATCTGTGACTTGAATACATTCAATGAGCTAGCCTCAACTGCTTCCTTGGGCAGAGAATTCCACAGATTCACAACCCTCTCAGAGAAGAAATTCCTTCTCAACTCGATTTTAAATTGGCTCCCCCGTATTTTGAGGCTGTGCCCCCAAGTTCTAGTCTCCCTTACCAGTGGAAACAACCTCTCTGCCTCTATCTTGTCTATCCCTTTCATAATTTTAAATGTTTCTATAAGATCACCCCTCATCCTTCTGAATTCCAACGAGTAAAGACCCAGTCCACTCAATCTATCATCATAAGGTAACCCCCTCATCTCCGGAATCAGCCTAGTGAATCGTCTCTGTACCCCCTCCAAAGCTAGTATATCCTTTCTGAAGTAAGGTGACCAAAATTGCACGCAGTACTCCAGGTGCAGCCTCACCAATACCCTATACAGTTACAGAAGGACCTCCCTGCTTTTGTACTCCATCCCTCTTGCAATGAAGGCCAACATTCCATTCGCCTTCCTGATTACCTGCTGCACCTGCAAACTAACTTTTTGAGATTCATGCACAATGACCCCCAGGTCCCTCTGCACCTCAGCATGTTGTAATTTCTCCCCATTCAAATAATATTCCCTTTTACTGTTTTTTTTTCCCAAGGTGGATGACCTCACACTTTCCGACATTGTATTCCATCTGCCAAACCTTAGCCCATTCGCTTAACCTATCCAAATCTCTTTGCAGCCTCCCTGCAACCCGCTTTCCCACTAATCTTTGTGTCATCTGCAAATTTTGTTACACTACACTCTGTCCCCTCTTCCAGATCATCTATGTATATTGTAAACAGTTGTGGTCCCAGCACCGATCCCTGTGGCACACCACTAACCACCGATTTCCAACCCGAAAAGGACCCATTTATCCCGACTCTCTGCTTTCTGTTCGCCAGCCAATTCTCTATCCATGCTAATACATTTCCTCTGACTCCGCGTACCTCTATCTTCTGCAGTAACCTTTTGTGTGGCACCTTATCGAATGTCTTTTGGAAATCTAAATACACCACATCCATCGGTACACCTCTATCCACCATGCTCGTTATATCCTCAAAGAATTCCAGTAAATTCGTTGAACATGATTTCCCCTTCATGAATCCATGCTGTGTCTGCTTGAATGCACTATTTCTATCTAGATGTCCCGCTATTTCTTCCTTAATGATAGTTTCAAACATTTTCCCCACTACAGATGTTAAAGTACCCGGCCTATAGTTACCTGCCTTTTGTCTGCCCCCTTTTTTAAACAGAGGCGTTACATTAGCTGCTTTCCAATCCGCTGGTACCTTCCCAGAGTCCAGAGAATGTTGGTAGATTATAACGAATGCATCTGCTATAACTTCCGCCATCTCTTTTAATACCCTGGGATACCAGGGGACTTGTCTACCTTGAGTCCCATTAGCCTGTCCAGCACTATCCCCCTAGTGATAGTGATTGTCTCAAGGTCCTCCCTTCCCACATTCCTGTGACCAGCAATTTTTGGCATGGCTTTTGTGTCTTCCACTGAGAAGACCGAAGCAAAATAATTGTTTAAGGTCTCAGCCATTTCCCCATTTCCCATTATTAAATCCCCCTTTTCATCTTCTGAGGGACCAGTCACACTTTTCCGTTTTATATATCTGTAAAAGCTTTTACTATCTGTTTTTATGTTTTGCGCAAGTTTACCTTCGTAATCTATCTTTCCTTTCTTTATTGCTTTTTTAGTCATTCTTTGCTGTCGTTTAAAATTTTCCTACTAACCTTGGCCACCTTATACGCCTTGGTCTTTAATTTGATACTCTCCTTTATTTCCTTGGTTATCCACGGCTGGTTATCCCTTCTCTTACGCCTTTCTTTTTCACTGGAATATATTTTTGTTGAGCACTATGAAAGAGCTCCTTAAAAGTCCTCCACTGTTCCTCAATTGTGCCACCGTTTAGTCTGTGTTTCCAGTCTACTTTAGCCAACTCTGCCCTCATCCCACTGTAGTCCCCTTTGTTTAAGCATGGTATGCTCATTTTTGACACAACTTCCTCAACCTCAATCTGTATTACAAATTCAACCATACTGTGATCACTCATTCCAAGAGGATCTTTTACGAGGAGATCGTTTATTATTCCTGACTCATTACACAGGATCAGATCTAAGATAGCTTGCTCCCTTGTAGGTTCTGTAACATACTGTTCTAAGAAACAATCCCATATGCATTCTATGAATTCCTCCTCCAGGCTACCCCATGCGATTTGATTTGACCAATCGATATGTAGATTAAAATCCCCCATGATTATTGCCGTTCCTTTTTCACATGCCTCCATTATTCCCTTGATTATTGTCCGCCCCACCATGAAGTTATTATTTGGGGGCCTATAAACTACGCCCACCAGTGACTTTTTCCCCTTACTATCTCTCATCTTCACCCACAATGATTCAACATTTTGTTCATTAGAGCCAATGTCATCTCTCACAACTGCCCTGATATCATCCTTTATTAACAGAGCTACCCCACCTCCTTTCCCTTCTTGTCTATCTTTCTGAATCGTCAGATACCCCTGTTTGTTTAATTCCCAGTGTTGGCCACCCTGCAGCCATGTTTCTGTAATGGCCACCAAATCATACCCATTTGTAATGATTTGTGCCGTCAACTCATTTACTTTATTTCGAATGCTGCATGCGTTTAGGTAGAGTGTTTTAATCCTAGTTTTTAAACCATGATTTTTAGTTTTGACCCCTCCTGCAGCCCCTTTATATTCAGTGGCCCTTTTTGTTTTTTTGCCTTGGGTTTCTCTGCCCTCCACTTTTACTCATCTCCTTTCTGTCTTTTGCTTTTGTCTCCTTTTTGTTTCCCTCTGTCTCCCTGCATTGGTTCCCATCCCCCTGCCATATTAGTTTAACTCCTCCCCAACAGCACTAGCAAACACTCCCCCTAGGACATTGGTTCCGGTCCTGCCCAGGTGCAGACCGTCCGGTTTGTACTGGTCCCACCTCCCCCAGAACCGGTTCCAATGCCCCAGGAATTTGAATCCCTCCCTACTGCACCACTGCTCAAGCCACGTATTCATCTGAGCTATCCTGCGATTCCTACACTGACTAGCATGTGGCACTGGTAGCAATCCCGAGATTACTACTTTTGAGGTCCTACGTTTTAATTTAGCTCCTAGCTCCTTGGGCACGGGTGCGGGTCAATCAATAATGAGCCAGAGAACATTCGACAAACAGTGGGATACTCAGGCTGTGAGGCATAAGCTGAGTCCAGTCAATGCCAAGTTGCATACCTACACATAACGGTGATTGTCAGTGCAGTAGTGAAGGTGTCGTATGATGGTGCAGCTCATGATTTACCATTGTGGATTGTTCCAGGCAATGGTCCAACGCCGTTTGGCAGGAATTGGCTCCAAAAAATCAAATGGAATTGGAACGATACCAAAGCGTTGTCATCAGAGGAGGATACTCCATGTGCTCAAGTGCTGAGTAAGTTCCCCTCGCTGTTTGAACCAGGCATCGGCAAATTCACGGGAGCCAAGGTGCAGATCCACGTGGACTCGGATGCAAGACCCATCCATCATAAAGCTCGGGCGGTTCCGTACATGATGAGGGAGAAGGTCAAAATCGAACTGGACAGACTCCAGCATGAAGGGATCATATCACCGGTAGAATTTAATGAATGGGCCAGCCCCATTGTTCCCATGTTGAAGAATGATGGTACTGTCAGGATTTGTGGAAACTACAAGGTTATGATCAACTGAGTTTCGAAACAGGATCAATACCCATTACCGAAGGCTGATAACCTGTTTGCAATGCTAGCCTGGGGAAGTTGTTCACAAAACTGGATCTGACGTCGGCCTATATGACACAGGAGCTGGTCGAGACTTCGAAGAAACTCACGTGCATCAACACTCGTAAAGGATTGTTTATCTACAACAGGTGTCCTTTCAGAATTCGCTCGGCTGCAGCCATATTTCAGAGGGATATGAAGAGTTTGCTGAAGTCTGTCCCGAGAACCATCATGCTCCAAGATAACATCCTGGTCACAGGTCGTGACATCTGAACAACCTGGAAGAGGTTCTACATCGTCTGGACAAAGTGGGACTCAGACTGAAATGTTTGAAGTGAGACTTCATGGCACCGGAAGTCAAATTCTTGGGGAGGAAAATTGCTTACGGCATCAGGCCTACGGACTTGAAAACCAAGGCCATCAAAAAAGCACCCAAGCCTCAGAATGTGACAGAGCTGCGTTCGTTCCTTGGTCTACTCAACTACTTTGGTAATTTCCTACCTAGATTGAGCATTGAATTAGAGCCACTGCACATGCTGCTAAGAAAAGGCAACAACTGAGTTTGGGATGCGTCTCAAGACAGAGCTTTGGAGAAAGCTACTAATCTGCTTTGCTCAAACAAACTGCTGGTATATTATGACCCATGTAAGCGTCTAGTATTGGCCTGTGATGCTTTGTCATATGGAGTTGGTTGCGTGCTCCAACAAGTTAATGAGTCGGCTAAACTACAACCTGTTGCGTATGCTTCTAAAAGTTTGTCAAAGGCGGAAAGAGCCTACAGCATGGTAGAAAAAGAAGCATTAGCCTGTGTGTATAGGGTTAAAAAGATTCATCAGTACCTGTTTGGCCTTCGGTTTGAACTGCAAACAGATCACAAACCACTCATTTCATTGTTTTCGGAAAACAAAGGTATCAATACCAATGCATCATCCCGCATCCAGAGGTGGGCGCTGACATTATCTGCTGATGATTATGTCATTCACCATAGACCTGCAATGAGAATTGTGCCGATGCACTGAGCCGTCTGCCGTTGCCCACATCGGAGGTGGAGACGCTACAACCTGCGGACCAACTGTTAGTCATGGATGCTTTTGACAGTGAAGGAACCCCTGTCATGGCTCAACAAGTTAAGACCTGGACCAGCCAGGACTCGATATTATCGGTTGTGAAACATTGTGTTCTTAGTGGTGATTGGTCTGCCATACCCAAGCAAATGGGTGATGAGACCAAACCTTACAATCGTCTCAAAGACGAACTATCCATTCAATCAGATTGTTTACAGTGGGGTAAACTTGTTGTTATGCCTAAGAAAGGCAGAGAGAAATTTGTACATGACCTACATAGCACTCATCCCGGTATTGTCATGATGAAAGCCATTGCCAGGTCTCATGTATGGTGGCCTGGAATTGACTCTGATCTGAATTCATGTGTGCATCAGTGCAACACTTGCATGCAGCTTAGTAAAACACCAGCGGAATTGCTGCTGAGTCTGTGGTCATGGTTGTTATATATGTATACTTGTATTTACTCTGTACAGCCACCAGAGAGCTCATCCCCTGGAGTCCCAAGGGATCCTAAAATCCCTTGGGAGCACAGGTATTTAAGGAGGCTTCACAGGTTGGAGAGGCACTCTGGAGACCTGCAATAAAAGACCAAGGTCACACTTTACTTTGAGCTCACAGTGTTTAGTCTGACTCTTTCTCCATACACAACAACTGGCGACAAGATACAGATAGTGAACCCAAAGATGCAGAGAACAGTGGGCATCCTGGAGAAATTCTCAGAGGGAGATGATTGGGAGACTTTTGTGGAGCGACTCGACCAATACTTCATGGCCAACGATCTAGATGGAGAAGAGAGCACTGCCAAATGAAAGGCGATCCTCCTCACCGTCTCTGGGGCACCAACGTATGGCCTCATGAAGAATCTGCTCACTCCAGCGAAACCCAGAGATAAATCGTATGACGATTTGTGCACACTGGTCCGAGAGCATTTGAACCCTAAGGAAAGTGTTTTGATGGTGAGGTACCAGTTCTACACCTACAAAAGTTCTGAAGGCCAGGAAGTGGCGAGTTATGTCACCGAGCTAAGACGTCTTGCAGGACTTTGCGAATTTGAAGGACATTTGGAGTGCATGCTCAGCGACTTTTTTGTACTTGGCATTGGCCACGAAATCATATTAGCAAACTTTTGACTGTAGAGACCCCAACCTTGAATAAAGCCATAGCGATAGCCCAGGCGTTCATTGCCACCAGTGACAATACGAAGCAAATCTCTCAGCACACAAGTGCTGCTACAGGTACTGTGAACAAAGTGATGTTGTTTTTGAATCGTAACATACAGGGCAGGTCACACATACCTGCAGCTACACGTCTGCAGATGTCTCAGAGTCCACCATCAAGGGTGATGAATGCAAGGCCATTAACACCTTGTTGGCGCAGCGGAGGTGATCATCGTTTCCATTCATACCGATTCAAAGAGTACGTTTGCAAGGGCTGTGGAACAATGGGACACCTCCAACGAGTGTGCAGGCGAGCTGCAAAGGCTGTTAAACCTGCAAACCACCATGTTGCAGAGGAGGACTGATCCACAGAGGATCATGACGAACCAAAGCCTCAGATCGAGGAGGCAGAGGTACATGGGGTGCACACATTCACCACGAATTGCCCCCCGATAATGCTGAATGTTGAACTAAATGGATTCCCGGTGTCAATGGAGCTGGACACGGGCGTGAGCCAGTCCATTATGGGCAAAAAGACTTTCGAAAGGTTGTGGTGCAACAAGGCCTCAAGGCCAGTCTTAACTCCAGTTCACACAAAACTAAGAACTTACACAAAAGAACTGATTCCTGTAATCGGCAGTGCTACTGTAAAGGTCTCCTACGATGGAGCGGTGCAGAAACTACCACTCTGGGTGGTACCGAGCGATGGTCCCACGCTGCTCGGCAGGAGCTGGCTGGGAAAGATGCGCTGGAACTGGGACGACGTCCGAGCGTATCGCCCGCTGACAACACTTCGTGTGCCCAGGTCTTAAATAAATTTCCTTCGCTGTTCGAACCAGGCATCAGGAAATTCCAAGGAGCAAAAGTGCAGATCCACCTAATTCCGGGGGCGTGACCCATCCATCACAAGGCGAGAGCAGTACCATACATGATGAGAGAAAGGGTAGAGATCGAGTTAGACCGGCTGCAAAGAGATGGCATAATTTCCCCGATCGAGTTCAATGAGTGGGCCAGTCCTATCGTCCCAGTCCTCAAGGGAGATGGCACCATCAGAATCTGTAGCGATTACAAAGTAACTATCAATCGTTTCTCCCTACTGGACCAATACCCACTACCAAAAGCTGACGACCTCTTTGCAACGCTGGCGGGAGGAAAGACATTCATGAAGCTGGATCTGACTTCAGCCTACATGATGCAGGGACTGGAGGAATCATCAAAGGCCCTTACCTGCATCAACACGCACAAAGGTCTTTTTGTTTATAACAGATGCCCGTTTGGAATCCGATCGGCAGCGGCGATATTCCAGAGAAACATGGAAAGCTTACTGAAGTTGGTCCAACACACCGTGGTCTTCCAGGACGACATCTTGATCACAGGTCGGAACACAGTCGAGCATCTGCAGAACCTGGAGGAGGTTCTTAATCGTCTCAACTGCGTGGGGCTCAGGTTAAAACGCTCGAAGTGTGTTTCCTGGTGCCTGAAGTGGAGTTCTTGGGAAGGAGGATTGCGATGGACAGCGTCAGGTCTACCAACGTGAAGAAGGAGGCAATCGAGAATGCACCGAGGCCACAGAACGTGATGGAGCTGCGGTCGTTTCTGGGACTCTTGAACTACTTTGGTAACTTCTTACCGGGTCTCAGCACACTGATAGAACCACTGCATGTCTTACTACGAAAAGGGGATGAATGGGTTTGGGGCAAAAGCCAAGAAAGTGCCTTTGTAAAAGCGAGAAAATTGTGATGCTCAAACAAATTGCTTGTGTTGTATGATCCATGTAAGCGTTTGGTACGAGCATGTGATGCGTCGTATTATGGCGTTTGGTGTGTATTGCAACAAGCTAATGATTTTGGGAAACTGCAACCAGTTGCTTATGCATCCAGGAGTCTGTCTAAGACTGAGAGAGCCTACAGCATGATTGAGAAAGAAGCGTTACTGTGTGTCTATGGGGTAAAGAAAATGCATCAATAACTGTTTGGGCTAAAATTCGAATTGGAAACTGACCATAAGCCACTTATATATCCCTGTTTTCCGAGAGTAAAGGGATGAATACCAATGCATCGGCCCATATCCAGAGATGGGCGCTCACGTTGTCCGCATACAACTATGCCATCCGCCACAGGCCAGGTACAGAAAACTGCACCGATGCTCTCAGGTTGCCATTGCCCACCACGGGAGTGGAAATGTCGCAGCCCGCAGATCCAGCCATGGTTTTGGAAGCATTTGAGAGTGAGCAATCACCCGTCACTGCCCGGCAGATCAAAACCTGGACAAGCTAGGGCCCATTATTATCTCTAGTCAAAAGCTGTGTGCTTCACAGGAGCTGGTCCAGTGTCCCAGTGGAAATGCAGGAAGAGATAAAGCTGGTCCAGCGGCGCAAAGATGAAATGTCTATACAGGCAGACTGCCTTCTGTGGGATAATCGAGTAGTGGTCCCCAAGAAGGGCAGAGACACTTTCATCAATGACCTCCACAGTACCCACCCAGGCATTGTAATGATGAAAGCGATAGCCAGATCCCACGTGTGGTGGCGCGGTATTGATGCGGACTTAGAGTCCTGCGTTCACAGATGTAATACATGCTCGCAGTTAAGCAATGTACCCAGGGAGGCGCCACTAAGTTTATGGTCTTGGTCCTCCAAACTGTGGTCTAGGCTATGCGTTGACTATGTAGGCCCATTCTTGGGTAAAATGTTCCTTGTGGTTGTAGACACGTACTCCAAGTGGATTGAATGTGAGATAATGTCCGCTGCCACTACTGAAAGCCTGCGGGCCGTGTTTGCCACACATGGCTTACCTGATGTCCTGGTGAGCGACAATGGGCCATGTTTTACCAGTGCTGAGTTCAAAGAATTCATGACCCATAACGGGATCAAACATGTCACATCTGCCCCGTTTAAACCAGCGTCCAGTGGTCAGGCAGAGAGAGCAGTGCAAACCATCAAGCAAGGCTTGAAGAGGGTAACTGAAGGCTCACTGCAGACTCGCCTATCCCGAGTCCTGCTTAGCTACCGCATGAGACCCCACTCACTCACTGGGATCACACCTGCTGAACTGCTTATGAAAAGAGCACTTAAGACAAGACTCTCGTTAGTTCACCCTGATCTACATGAACAGGTAGAGAGCAGGCGGCTCCAACAAAGTGCATACCATGATAGCGCAAATGTGTCACGCGAGATTGAAATCAATGATCCTGTATTTGTATTAAATTATGGACAACATCCCAAGTGGCTTCCCGGCACTGTCGTGGCCAAAGAGGGGAGCAGGATGTTTTGGGTCAAACTTTCAAATGGACTCATTCACCGGAAACACTTGAACCAAATCAAACTCAGATTCACGGACTATCGTGAGCAACCCACCTTGAACCCTAACTTTTTTGATCCCCCAACATACACACCACCGGCATCACGGTTGACCACGAAGCAGAACCCATCATCCACAGCAGCCCAGCAGGGCCCAACACACCAGCCAGTGCTGTTATATATGTATACTTGTATTTACTCTCTACAGCCACCAGAGGGCTCCACCCCTGGTGTCCCAAGGGGTCCCATAATCCCTTGGGAGCACAGGTATTTAAGGAGGCTTCACATGTTGGAGAGGCACTATGGAGACCTGCAATAAAAGACTAAGGTCACACTTTACTTTGAGCTCACAGTGTTCAGACTGATTCTTTCTCCATATACAACAGTGGCCATCTAAACCATGGTGCAGGATCCACATCGACTTTGCAGGTCCCTTCCTGGGAAAGATATTTTTAGTTGTGGTGGAAGCATATTCCAAGTGGATAGTGTACAATCGTGTCATCCAGCACATCCACAGCTACCATTGAGAGCCTTTGTGTCATGTTTGCCACCATGGTCTGCCCGACATCGTTGTAAGCGACAACGGACCTTGCTTCACTAGTCTGGAGTTTCAAGAGTTCATGAAACTCAATGGTATCAAACATGAGGTCAGCACCATTCAAACTCGAATCTAATGGTCAAGCAGAGCGTGCGGTCCAAACCATCAAGCAGAGTATGAAACATGTAACTCAAGGTTCACTGCAGACTCGCTTGTCATGCATATTGTTTAGTTACAGGACAAGACCCCACATGCTTACCGGGGTCCCCCCTACTGAAATATTGATGAAAAGAAGTGTCAAGACCAGGTTCTCTCTTGTCCACCCTGACTTGAATGATCATGTTGAATACAGACGTCAAAGTTAGCAGTGGTATCATGGTCACGCTGCTGTGTCACGAGACATTTCTGTTAACGATCCTGTGTATGTACTAAATTATGGTCAAGGTCCCAAGTGGATCGTTGGTACTGTTATGGCCAAGGAAGGTAACAGAGTGTTTATTGTCAAGCTCTAGAATGGGCAAACATGCAGGAAATATGTTGATCAGATAAAGCTGCGGCACACAGTCTGAGCAAGACACAATCAGTGATCAACCAACCTAACCTCAGTCATCAGAGGACTCCACTGTCATCAATGAATCTGGACTTTCAATCCCTGACGTGGTCTTTGCCATTCCCATCAGATCGGCTACCCAGCCCCCAGTCATAACAGACTCAGAACGCTCGCCCAAGGCTGGAGTTGAACTGAGCCGATCAACTCGGGAGCGGAAAGCCCCGGAGCGTCTCAATTTGTAAAAAGACTGTTACTAATATCTTAAAGGGGGATATTGTCATGTTGGGGTTACTAGCCACCAGGTGACGTGACTGTCGGAGGTCATTGGGCTGTACGTACGTGTGTGCAGCCCAGGTATAAAAGGCAAGCCATCTTGTAATGTGATCACTTTGGGCCCTAATAAAGCAGAGTCAAATTTGTACCTGTGTTAGTTTACAGTATTCAGTCTATCGAGTTATTATATACGTAACACTTGTATAGGCAAAATCCTGTCTTCACACTGAAGACATCTTTCATTGTATTGTGTGGTATTACCACTGTGCTAAATGGGATACATTCAGAACAGATCTAGCAGCTCGAAACTGCGCATTCATGAGGCGCTGCGGGCCATCAACAGCAGCAGAATTGTATTCCACCACAATCGGTAACCTCATAGCCCTGCATATCCTTCACTCTACCATTATCATTAAGCCGGGGACCAACCCTGGTTCAATGAAGAGTGCAGAAGAGCATGCCAGGAGCAGCACAAGTATTACCTAAAAATGAGGTGCCAACCTGGGGAAGCTGCCAACACTAGGACTACATGCATGCTGAACAGTAGAAGCAGAAATGTTATAGACGAAGCTAAGCAATCCCACAATCAATGGATCAGATCAAAGCTCTGCAGTCCTGCCACATCCAGTTGTGAATGGTGGTGAACAATTAACCAACTAACGGGAGGAAGAGGCTGCATAAATATCCCCATCCTCAATGACGGAGCCCAGCACGCAAGTGCAAAAGACAAGACTCAAGCGTTTGCAACCATATTCAGCCAGAAGTGCCAAGTGGATGATCCATATTGCCCTCCTCTTGAAGTCCCCAGCTTCACAAAAGGCAGCCTTCAGCCAATTTGATTCAGTCCATGTGATATCAAGAATAGGCTGAGCGCACTGGATACAACAAAGGCTATGGGCCCTGACAACATCTCGGCTGTCGTGCTGAAGACTCGTGCCCCAGAAATAGCTGCACCGCTAGCCAAGCTGTTCCAGTACAGCGACAAAACTGCCATCTATTCGACAAAGTGGAAAACTGCCCAGGAAGTCCTGCCCACAAAAAGCAGGACAAATCCAATCCGGCCAATTACCGCCCCATCAGCTTATTCTCAATCACCAGCAAAGTGATGGAAGGTGTCGTCGACAGTGCTATCAAACGGCACTTATTCACCAATAATCTGCTCACCAATGCTCAGTTTAGGCTCTGCCAGGACTACTTGGCTCCAGACCTCACTACAGCCTTGGCACAAACATAATAATAATATTAACTATTTTTTATACAGCACCTTTAACGTAGTAAAACGTCCCAAGGCGCTTCACAACAATTTTACAGCACATTACATATTGACCATTGAGGGAAAGAAAAAAAGCGGGAGAAGGAAGTGTAAAGAGAGGTTAAAGACTCGGGTCTGAAGCAGCAGCCAAAATGCGCATGAAGATAGATACAGGCGAAAAAACTAAAAAGAAATTCATTCAAATTACATTATAAAAAATACAATAAGGAGTATACAATAGTAAAATCAGTATAATAAAGATTAATTATAATTAAAGAAAATTAAATAACATATACCATAATTATAAACATATATACCATAAAACATGGACAAAAGAGCTGAATTTCAGAGCTGAGGTGAGAGTGACTGCTCTTGACATCAAGGCAGCATTTGACTGAATGTCACATTAAGGAACCCTAGTAAAACTGAAATCCATGGGGCTGGATTTTCATCATTTTTTTCGATCATTTACCACCCATTTATCACCCATTTACCACCGAAAATACCACAGTTGGTAAATTAATCGCAGATTACCACCGAAATATCGCCAATTTCATAATTTAGCACTGAAATGCCACCGGTGTTAAATTCATCTTATTGTTTTGCTGTTTTTATGATGTCATTAAGCGTGCTACACCGAAATACCACCGAAAATTTTCACCAGAGGTAAATTCATCAATACCACCATTTTTACCACTGACCTAAATTACCACCGAGAAAAGTGCAGTCCTATCTGATCTTATCTGATTGAATCCAGTGCTATGAAAACGGAGCTGCAGTCCATTCCAGATGAGAGAAGGCTGAGTTTTACACAGACATCTTTATGTGAGTTCAGAGTTAGAATTTAAGGTTATTTGAGGCTTTTAGTAGATTATTTGAGAACAATAGAGGACATTTTAAGGATATTTAAGTGTCATGTATGTATACTTGGATTTACTAGCCACCAGGTGGCACCACTGTCGGAGGTCATTGGGTTGAGCGCACGTGTGTGTGGCCCGGTATAAAAGGCTAGCCATCTTGTAATGTAATCACTTTCGGCCCGAATAAAGTAGAGTCAGGTTTGTACCTGTTCAGAGTTTACTGTATTCAGTCTATTGAGTTATTGTATACACAACATTTGGCGACGAGGTAACAAGAATCTTCGCATGCAAAAATGAGCACAAATGGAATTCTGGAGCGATTCGTGGAGGGAGAAGATTGGGCAGACTTTGTAGCCCGCTTGAAACAGTACTTCGTGGCCAACAAAATGGAGAAAGAGGCAGACGCAGTTCGGCGATGGGCGGTCCTCCTCACGGTTTGTGGTCCGAAAATCTATGGACTCATAAACATAGAAACATAGAAACATAGAAAATAGGTGCAGGAGTAGGCCATTCGGCCCTTCGAGCCTGCACCGCCATTCAATGAGTTCATGGCTGAACATGCAACTTCAGTATTCCATTCCTGCTTTCTCGCCATACCCCTTGAACCCCCTAGTAGTAAGGACTTCATCTAACTCCTTTTTGAATATATTTAGTGAATTGGCCTCAACAACTTTCTGTGGTAGAGAATTCCACAGGTTCACCACTCTCTGGGTGAAGAAGTTTCTCCTCATCTCGGACCTAAATGGCTTACCTCTTATCCTTAGACTGTGTCCCCTGGTTCTGGACTTCCCCAACATTGGGAACATTCTTCCTGCATCTAACCTGTCTAAACCCATCAGAATTTTAAACGTTTCTATGAGGTCCCCTCTCATTCTTCTGAACTCCAGTGAATACAAGCCCAGTTGATCCAGTCTTTTTTGATAGGTCAGTCTGGTGAACCTTCGCTGCACTCCCTCAATATCAAGAATGTCCTTCCTCAGTTTAGGAGACCAAAACTGTACACAATACTCCAGGTGTGGCCTCACCAAGGCCCGGCACAACTGTAGCAATACCTCCCTGCCCCTGTACTCAAATCCCCTCGCTATGAAGGCCAACATGCCATTTGCTTTCTTAACCGCCTGCTGTACCTGCATGCCAACCTTCAATGACTGATGTACCATGACACCCAGGTCTCGTTGCACCTCCCCTTTTCCTAATCTGTCACCATTCAGATAATAGTCTGCCTCTCTGTTTTTACCATCAAAGTGGATAACCTCACATTTATCCACATTATACTTCATCTGCCATGCATTTGCCCACTCACCTAACCTATCCAAGTCGCTCTGCAGCCTCATAGCATCCTCCTCGCAGCTCACACTGCCACCCAACTTAGTGTCATCCGCAAATTTGGAGATACTACATTTAATCCCCTCGTCTAAATCATTAATGTACAATGTAAACAGCTGGGGCCCCAGCACAGAACCTTGCGGTACCCCACTAGTCACTGCCTGCCATTCTGAAAAGTCCCCATTTACTCCTACTCTTTGCTTCCTGTCTGACAACCAGTTCTCAGTCCATGTCAGTACACTACCCCCAATCCCATGTGCTTTAACTTTGCACATTAATCTTTTGTGTGGGACCTTGTCGAAAGCCTTCTGAAAGTCCAAATATACCATATCAACTGGTTCTCCCTTGTCCACTCTACTGGAAACATCCTCAAAAATTTCCAGAAGATTTGTCAAGCATGATTTCCCTTTCACAAATCCATGCTGACTTGGACCTATCATGTCACCTCTTTCCAAATGCACTGCTATGACATCCTTAATAATTGATTCCATCATTTTACCCACTACTGAGGTCAGGCTGACCGGTCTATAATTCGATGTTTTCTCCCTCCCTCCTTTTTTAAAAAGTGGGGTTACATTGGCTACCCTCCACTCCATAGGAACTGATCCAGAGTCAATGGAATGTTGGAAAATGACTGTCAATGCATCCGCTATTTCCAAGGCCACCTCCTTAAGTACTCTGGGATGCAGTCCATCAGACCCTGGGGATTTATCGGCCTTCAATCTCATCAATTTCCCCAACACAATTCCCCGACTAATAAGGATTTCCCTCAGTTCCTCTTCCTTACTAGACCCTCTGACCCCTTTTATATCCGGAAGGTTGTTTGTGTCCTCCTTAGTGAATACCGAACCAAAGTACTTGTTCAATTGGTCCGCCATTTCTTTGTTCCCCGTTATGACTTCCCCTGATTCTGACTGCAGGGGACCTATGTTTGTCTTTACTAACCTTTTTCTCTTTACATATCTATAGAAACTTTTGCAATCCGTCTTAATATTCCCTGCAAGCTTCTTCTCGTACTCCATTTTCCCTGCCCTAATCAAACCCTTTGTCCTCCTCCGCTGAGTTCTAAATTTCTCCCAGTCCCCAGGTTCGCTGCTATTTCTGGCCAATTTGTATGCCACTTCCTTGGCTTTAATACTATCCCTGATTTCCCTTGATAGCCACGGTTGAGCCACCTTCCCTTTTTTATTTTTACGCCAGACAGGGATGTACAATTGTTGTAGTTCATCCATGCGGTCTCTAAATGTCTGCCATTGCCCATCCACAGTCAACCCCTTAAGTATCATTCGCCAATCTATCCTAGCCAATTCACGCCTCATACCTTCAAAGTTAGCCTTCTTTAAGTTCTGGACCATGGTCTCTGAATTAACTGTTCCATTCTCGATCCTAATGCAGAATTCCACCATATTATGGTCACTCTTCCCAAAGGGGCCTCGCACAACGAGATTGCTAATTAATCCTCTCACATTACACAACACGCAGTCTAAGATGGCCTCCCCCCGAGTTGGTTCCTCGACATATTGGTCTAGAAAACCATCCCTTATGCACTCCAGGAAATCCTCCTCCACCGTATTGCTTCCAGTTTGGTTAGCCCAATCTGTGTGCATATTAAAGTCACCCATTATAACTGCTGCACCTTTATTGCATGCACCCCTAATTTCCTGTTTGATGCCCTCCCCAACATCACTACTACTGTTTGAAGGTCTGTACACAACTCCCACTAACGTTTTTTGCCCTTTGGTGTTCTGCAGCACTACCCATATAGATTCCACATCATCCAAGCTAATGTCCTTCCTAACTAATGCATTAATCTCCTCCTTAACCAGCAATGCTACCCCACCTCCTTTTCCTTTTATTCTATCCTTCCTGAATGTTGACTACCCCTGGATGTTGAGTTCCCAGCCCTGATCATCCTGGAGCCACGTCTCTGTAATCCCAATCAAATCATATTTGTTAACATCTATTTG
The DNA here is from genome assembly GCF_044704955.1 of Pristiophorus japonicus. Taxonomy (NCBI): domain Eukaryota; kingdom Metazoa; phylum Chordata; class Chondrichthyes; family Pristiophoridae; genus Pristiophorus; species Pristiophorus japonicus. Next base: position 211,065,923 of record NC_091981.1, on the reverse strand, counting down.
CACAGTTAATTCATCCACCTTATTACAGATACTCCTTGCATTAAGACACAAAGCCTTTTTTTAACACCCTTTGTCCTTTTAGAATTTTGCTGTACAGTGGCCCTTTTTGTTCTTTGCCTTGGGTTTCTCTGCCCTCCACTTTTTCTCATCTCCTTTCTGTCTTTTGCTTTTGTCTCCTTTTTGTTTCCCTCTGTCTCCCTGCATTGGTTCCCATCCCCCTGCCATATTCGTTTAACTCCTCCCCAACAGCACTAGCAAACATTCCCCCTGGGACATTGGTTCCGGTCCTGAGAGACTCAAACTGTGATCCCAATAGGACTTTGGGGGAGGAGGTGATGTCATGTATTCAACCAGCATTGTAACCCATGTATAAACTGACAAGTTGTACACTGTGAGAACAATGACCACTAGGTGGTGAACTTGTGGGGAAGCTCCACCCACCTTCATCACTTGAGTGCTAAGGAATAAAGGACAGGTCACAGACTGACCTTCTCTCAAGCATGGGCCTCATGTGCATTTATATTGTATAGTAAGGACGTATCATATGTAACCTTCATATAACTGTAACCTTCATGTAACAACACTGTACACTTTACACACCTAAGAAATGCACACTCTGAACACAGGGGGTGAACCCGTGGGAGACACTCCCCACCCGGTCATCAAGGCACACAAAGGGAGGTCCCATGAAGAAAGGTACAGGCCACAGAGTGACCTTGTCTCCAGTATGTGTCTCGTGTTGATTTACAGTAGAGTGTAAGAACACAACATTTGGCGACGAGAAACGGGAATCAATGACTCACGAGAATGGCCAACGGTAGCACAGAGGAACTGTACTGTGTTGGTGAGGACTGGGACGAATTCGTTGAGAGGCTCCAGCATAGTTTTGTCACAAAGGACTGGCTGGGAGCAGCAGCAGCTGACAAGCGAAGGGCGCATCTACTGACCAGCTGTGGACCTAAGACGTACGCGCTGATGAAAGACCTGCTCGCACCCGAGAAACTGGCGGACAAGACCTTTGAGGAGCTCAGCAAACTGATCGGTGAGCACCTCAACCCGGCGAGCGGTATACACGTGGCCCGACACCGATTCTATGTGCACCGATGTCGGGAAGGGCAGAGCATACCAGACTTTGTTGCGGACCTTCGGCGCTTGGCCAGCCTCTGCAAGTTCACAGACACCTGCAGGGGGGAGATGTTACAGGATTTCTTCATTGAGGGCATTGGTTATGCCAGGACTTTTAGGAAGTTAATTGAGACCAAAGACTTGACCTTGGAAGCAGCGGCGTTCATGGCTCAAACATTCATGGCGGGGGAGGAGGAAACCAAGATCATATAAGCGTGCAACTTTGCTCCCAACGTGGCGATGGAGCAGGGAGTTAACATGGTAAACGCGACTCAGAACCCCGCAGGCAGGCATGGGCAATTCGACACCACCCAGGCAACAACAGACTCTAGGGTGGGTCCTCAACACAGACAATGGCAGGTTGAACGGACATTTACACCATCAGAAGGGACAATACCTCCCAGGATGGGGCCATTGACACCCACTAACAGAGTGCTCAAGAGTAATCAAAGAGACAATCAGAGAGGAATGCCTGGTAACAGCTCTTTTATTCACAACAATCTCAGCTCATGCTGGAGGTGCGGGTGTAGACATGCTGTGAAAACCTGCAGGTTTCAACAATTTATCTGCAGAAATTGTAACTTCAGTGGGCATTTAGCCAGGATGTGCAGCAAGCCCGCAGCGAGGCTGGTTTACGAAGTGGATGAACCACAAGAGGGGTCTGCAAGGCAGGGTTATGCTTGGTACACAGCAATGGAAGCTGAAGTACAGCGGGTTCAGGTGGCAAACGTCCACAGCTCATAACAAAGACGCCACCTCTGATGATGAGAGTACTGTTAAACAGCATCCCGGTATGCATGGAGCCGGACACAGGAGCCAGCCAGTCACTTATGAGTGTCCAACAATTCGAGAAACTATGGCCACTCAGAGCTAGCAGTCCCAAACTAGATTGCATTGACACGCAATTACGGACGTACACCAAAGAGATCATCCCAGTGCTAGGCAGTGCCATGTTGGTGGTCACACATAATGGATCAGAGAACCGGCTGCCACTCTGGATTGTCCCGGGAAATGGTCCCGTGCTTTTGGGGAGGAGCTGGCTAGCCGAGATGAACTGGAAATGGGGGGAAGTGCACGCCATTTCATCTGTGGAGCGAAGTTCATGCTCACAGGTCCTACAAAAGTTTGAGTCACTATTTCAACCTGGTGTCGGGACTTTCAAAGGCACCAAAGTAGTGATACGCATCACCCCGGACACCACACCAGTGCACCATAAAGCCAGAGCTGTGCCATATCTAATGCGGAAGAAAATTGAGAGTGAGTTGGACAGGTTGCTAAGAGAGGGCATAATTTCGCCCGTTGAATTCAGCGACTGGGCAAGCCCCATTGTCCCTGTCATAAAAATGGATGGCTCGGTCAGGATCTATGGCGACTACAAGGCCACCATCAACCAAGTGTCACTACAAGAGAGCGGGGGATCTTTTTGCCACGCTGGCAGGCGGCAAGCTGTTCACCAAGTTGGACCTCACTTCGGCCTACATGACCCAAGAACTGGCCGAAGAATCTAAACTACTGACCACCATCACCTCGCACAAGGAGTTGTTTGTTTATAACAGGTGTCCATTTAGCATTCGTTCAGCAGCCGCTATCTTTCAAAGGAACATGGAAAGCCTGCTCAAATCCATCCCTGGAACAATTGTATTTCAGGACAACATCCTTACCACGGGTCGAGACACCGAGGAACACCTCCACAACCTGGAGGAGGTGCTATGCTGACTGGAGCGGGTAGGCCTGAGACTCAAGAAACCTAAGTGTGTGTTTTTGGCCCCAGAGGTCGAGTTTTTGGGCAGGAGGGTTGCCGCAGACGGGATCCGGCCTACCAAATCCAAAATGGAGGTGATCCGTCGCGCACCAAGGCCCGGCAACACATCGGAATTGCGTTCATTTCTGGGACTATTGAACTATTTTGGGAACTTTCTGCCGAACTTAAGCACATTGTTGGAGCCGCTACACGTGCTCCTGCATAAGGTTTGCGATTGGTTTTGGGGGGACTGTCAGAAACGGGCTTTCAATCGGGTACAGAACCTGCTTTGTTCTAATAAGCTGTTGACCCTGTACAACCCCTGTAAGAAATTGGTTTTGACATATGATGCATCATCCTATGGGATTGGGTGCATGTTGCAGCAGAGTAATGATGAGGGCCAGCTCCAACCTGTGGCTTATGCTTCCAGGTCGTTCTCCCAAGCAGAAAGGGGATATGGGATGGTTGAAAAGTAAGCACTCACATGGTCTACGGGGTGAAAAAGATGCACCAGTATCTTTTTGGCAGCAGGTTCAAGTTAGAAACGGACCACACCGTTAACATCCCTGTTGTCAGAGAGCAAAGCTGTCAATGCCAATGCGTCAAGTCGCATACAGTGATGGGCTCTCACTCTGGCTACGTATGACTACACCATACGACACCGGCCAGGCACCGAAAATTGCGCTGACACGCTCAGCAGGCTCCCACTGGCCACCACTGAGGGGGCAGCGGAGCAAAGCGCTGAGATGGTCATGGCTGTCGATGCTTTCGACAGCGCAGGCTCCCACATCACAGCCCACCAGATCAAAACCTGGACAAACTGAGATCCCCTCCTATCCTTGATTAAGAAATGTGTCCTGACTGGGGATTGGGCGCCCGCACACGGAACATGCCCAGAAGAGGTCAGACCATTTCACAAGCGGATGGATGAACTCTCCATTTAAGCCAACTGCCTACTATGGGGCAGTCATGCCCCAGAAAGGAAGGGAAGCATTCATCAGGGAACTCCACAGCAAGCACCCAGGCATTGTGCTAATGAAGGCCATTGCCCGGTCACATGTATGGTAGCCGGGAATTGATGCAAACCTGGAACACTGTGTTCGCAGGTGCACGACGTGTGCCCAGCTGGGCAATGCCCGCAGGGAGGCCCCACTCAGCCCGTGGCCCTGGCCCACCAGACCATGGTCACGTATTCACATAGACTACGCGGGCCCGTTCATGGGGAAAATGTTCCTCATTGTTGTTGATGCGTACTCGAAATGGATCGAGTGCAACATATTGAATTCATGCACGACATCCATCACAGTGGAGAGACTGCGTGCGGTCTTTGCGGCCCACGGCTTGCCGGACAACCTGGTTAGCGACAACGGCCTGTGCTTCACTAGCTATGAATTCCGAGAGTTCATGTTGGGTAATGGCATCAAACATGTCAGGACAGCACCGTTCAAGCCAGCCTCCAATGGCCAGGCGGAACGTGCGGTCCAAATCATAAAACAAGGCATGCGTCAGATTCAAGGACCCTCCCTTCAATGCCGCCTATCGCGCCTCCTGCTGGCCTACAGGTCCCGACCGCATTCGCTCACGGGAGTCCCGCCAGCAGAACTACTCATGAAATGCACACTTAAAACTCGGCTGTCCCTCATTCACCCAGTCCTGTCAGACATTGTTGAGGGCAAGCGCCAGTCCCAAAAAGAGTGCCATGACCATAACTCAAAGGGGAGATGTATAGAAATCGATGACCCTGTATTTGTTCTTAATCATGTTTTGGGGCCTAAGTGGCTCGAGGGTACTGTAATTGATAAAGAGGAGAATAGGGTCATAGTGGTCAGACTTAACAATGGACAGATATTCCGCAAGCATCTTGACCAAGTAAAAAAAAAGGTTCAGCATGGACACTGAGGAACCTGAGGAAAATCATGAGATGCTGCCCACACCACCATCAGTGAACGAGCAACAAGAACCATCAGCAGCATGCACAGTCCCTGCGTCCAGCCCGAACGAGCCGGAATCACCACAGGTGACAGAGACGCATGCCAAGGCTCAACAACCAGAGCCCCAACTGCGGCGCTCCACGAGAGAGCGTCGACCGCCTGAAAGACTCAATCTTTGACCCAAAGACGTTGGGGGGAGGTGATGTCATGTATGTAACCTTCATGTAACTGTAACCTTCATGTAACAACACTGTACACTGTATACACCTAAGAAATGCACATCTTGACCACAGGGGGTGAACTTGTGGGAGACACTCCTCACCTGGTCATCCAGGTATATAAAGGGAGGTCCCACACAGGGTCATCACTCCTTGGTCCTGTGAATCAAGGTACAGGTCACAGAGTGACCTTGTCTCCAGTATGTGCCTCGTGTTGATTTACAGTAGAGTGTAAGGACACAACATGGACGATATTCACCGAGGAGTGGGAGGAGCATGGCCCACTGCTGGCTGAGCTGCTGGAGCTGCTGAAAGAAGAAAGGTTTAAAATGAATCCCAAGAAGGCACGGGTCGGCCAGAAGGAAGTAAAATTCCTGGGACTGGCTGTGTGCGCTGGGGAAAGGGCCATTGACAAAGCTAGAAGGGAAGCAGTGCAGAAGTTACCAGCTCCCAACACAGTAACCAAAATAAGATCTTTTTTAGGGCTAACCGGTTACTGCAGAGATTTCATTGAGGATTATGCAGCCACAGCAGCCCCTCTGCTCCGACTCCTACACAAGGGAGTGGAGTGGGATTGGGACGAAGGTTGCGAGGCAGCATTTATCCAACTCAAGAAAGACCTGCAGACCAGCTCTAGGGGTTATTGATGGGCGAAAAGAGTTCTTCCTGGAGGTAGCAGCCAGCGGAGACAATCTGAGCGCAGTACTGCTCCAGGAGCGGCACGGCCGGCTGAGGCCAGTGGTCTACTCCTCCAGGATACTCACAAACAAGAGGCACCTCCTAGCCACTCACTGGGCTGTGAAAAGATCACTGATCTTCACAGGGGGGTGCCCTATCACACTCCTTACCCACCATACGCCCACCCAAATGCTCCTGGATGGGAGAATCAAGGACGGGACGGTGAGCAGTGCCTGCATTGCTCGCTGGACCCTACTCCTCTCTCAGATGGACCTAAGGGTAAAGGGTCTCTGCGAGCCAAGGCTCGCAGCCAACATGATCTATCCAGGGACAGCCCATCGGTTAAATTTCCCAGTGAGTGCCCAGCATGCTGAACTGTCTGCAGTGGTGTATGAGGTCACACACCCCGAAGAATTCCCTACCCCATACATGATTTGCTCGGACAGTATGTTCACATGCAATTCATGTACGGAGTACTTGGCTATCTGGTCCCATTGCGGATACACATCTGCAGACGGGAGACCCCTGGCAAGTAAGCCTTTACTGGAAAAGATCATGACAGCCATGGGGGAGGAAGGAAAGCTTTATATACATAAAGTGAAGGCACATTCCACCACTGAACCCCATAGCGAGGGAAACCAGCAGGCTGACGTGTTGGCCAAGCAAGGTGCCCGCACGGGCAAGCTCTGGGATCCGCACAACCCAGGCACCATCGCAGCAGGATTGGGATGACAGGAAGGGCAGGGGTAGCATTGCCCCCGAACCTGAAAACGGTTCAGACCCAAGACCCCATCCTCAAAACTCTCCTGAACACGCTAGCTAAAGAGAAAAAGGTAGATGGCCTGTATGGCACCACAGCAATCGGCATTAAAGAAAGCATGCTGTTCAGGGGGGAGCAATGGGTGGTACCGCAACAACACCAGAGAGAATTCCTCCAGCTGGCCCACGAGGGTCCAGGAGCAGGACACCCCGAACCTGAAACCACTTGACAACGAGTGGAACAGGTAGGGTGGTGGCCAGGACTCAGGGAAGACGTCCGCGAGTTCTGTGCCAGCTGTCTGGTGTGCGCGGCCAACAACCCCCAGAAAAGGAAGGTTTCTATGGGACATATCAGGAGGGTAGAGGGACCCTGGCAGTCAATCCAGGTCAATTACATCGGGCCCCTACCCACTGCCCAGGGAGGCTACAAGTACTGCCTAGTGTTGGTGGATGTGTTCACCAAATGGGTGGAAGCCTTCCCATGCCGAACAGCTAGAATCCTGGTAATGGAGGTGTTCTCCAATGGGGACTACCGCAGTATTTAGAGTCCGACCAGGGGAGCCACTTCACCGGGCAGGTGATGCAGGAGACCCTTAAGGTGCTCGGCGTTAAGGGGAAATGGCATGTCGCCCACAACCCGCAGTCATCCGGGCCTGTGGAGCATTTAAGCCGCACTATAAAGGAAAGGTTACGTAAGGAGACAGGGGACTCATCCAAGAAGTGGGCTGGTCCTTATAGGGATCTGGGCCAGCCAGTCAAAGAGCACGGGGTACTCCCCGTACGAGCTCATGACTGACAGAGCCATGCGAATCCTCACCCATGTACTAGCCCCGGTGCTCACGGAAGGTCAGCTCAGGGAAGCGAACCGGGACAGCTTTGTCAGGAATCTGTTTGAACACCTTAAACAGATTCGCTGACAGGTTGCTAACAACATGGGAAAACAGCATCGGAGCAACCGACTGCTGCTCGAACCCCGCAAACACCACGAATGGGAGGTAGGGGACCAGGTCATGGTGAGGAACTACACTTGAGTAGGGGTTTTTGAGGCACTGTACATGGGGCCGTACCACATTGTCGACAAGGCAAGCCCCATGGTCTATGCTGTAAAGATGCCCCACTGTACAAAGTGGTTCCACATAAGCCAGTGCAAACTTTTCAACCCCGGAATAGCTGCTAAGCGCAAGGGACAGCCAGGAGAAGTGAACCGTGCTAAAGGCAGGGACCCTCAGCCAGCAGCCCCCGACTGCACCTAGAGGGGCGGTGAACTGTGTTACTGGAGGAGCTCTCCCCCCAATCATTTGGGACTCGGACGCACTCCCGGTGGTTAGAGCCTTGAGAAGGACTCTCCGCACGCCACGGCCTAAGACACCGTGGTCACCAGCGCCCCAATTTAAGTGGTTCAGCCCCAGGAGAGGGACCAGCCACAAAGGAGTACCTAGGATCAGGGACCAGCCTGTGAGCAGGGACCCCCAGCCGGTATTCTTGAGTGACGAGGGACCCCCAGAAGAGATAGCGGTGTACCAGCCACCAATTGGGAGTCTCCAGCCCGCAGCCCTCGACCAGGTAGAACCCTCGGGTGACGAAATGAACCGGGCAGCCACCCCCAAAGGGCAGTGTGCTGTAGCACCGGAGGGGATGTTCCCCCAATCGTGTGAGACTCAGACCCACCTCCTGTCAGGACACTCCGGGTCCTGCGGTACAGGCCGACCTACTACTGGTCCCGCTGGACACACAGAGGCCAGAGAAGAAAGGAGAAGAATAGGAGTTAAACTGGCCACCAGGAGATGAACATAATTAGGATGATAAGAATCGAGCGTAACGTAGGATTATGAGTGGAAGGTTTTCTTTTTTTTAGGGTCACCACGACCGAAAGTAAACCACGCGTACGGAAGTAGTGAAATGAGTAAAATAAGATAAAAGCATATGTATAAATATGTAATGGAAGAGCTCCAAATGCCAGCCAGTGCTGAATTAGTGATACAGGCCTAGTAGTATTTGAAGGAAGCACCGGTAACAGTTCTTGAAGAAAGGAAAAGACCCCATCTTGTAGGCAGTAAAAGAGGCACTACAAGAACGATAAGAGTAAGATGAGACAAAAGTTGATAACAGATATCAGTTCCTACGGGAACTGGAAAAGACAGCCAGTTGATTAAAGACTTAATTGTGTTCTCCGAGAAGAAATGAGCCCAGATTGGAATTCGATCACATTTTGTCAAGCCAGAGAGCTTTTCTCAGGGCTGGACAATCTGTTTTATGTGCCCTTAGAGGAAGAAGAACAATATGAGAAGGGTCCTGTTCCTGCTCGCCTTGATAAGGATGATCAGCGGTGGCCGCGGAGACGTGGAAGAATCCCTCATTTATGGGTGATCGGGGGAGAGAGCACCGATCGTGACTGCGGGGGGCAGTACACCGGGTGTGGAAGAGCTCACCGTTTATGCCCACGACGGGAGGTGGCCAGGGCGGCTGGGGTCTAATTCCACTCGCTACTCCAGCCAGGAAGGGTTTACCTATGGGGAGGCGTCCGTTCCATGCCCCAGGATACGGGTCGTTGCTGCGCGGGTCACTGTTATGGAGGGAAAACGTGTGTGTTTGACTTGTAAAGGACAGATTCCCCTGGGTAGATGGTGGTGGCTCAAGTAGCTGAACAAGGACGCGGGGGACCAGGAATCTGACTGGGAATGACTCGGTAACGATACGTACCGTGGGGACACGGGGAGGAGTGAAGATGTGTTGGAACAAGTGGTGGGAGTCTGAACAGGGAATTTACATCTGCATGTGGGGGTCAGAGGAGATCTGCTCTGCAGGCATATCAATCTCCTTCGCCAGGCAATGGCAAGATGACAGGAGGGGATGGGGTGGGATTCCAGCCTACATGGGTGTGCGGTCCCACACTCCCCACTCCAAATTAACGCCATCGGACTTATAGGACACATTAAGAAACCCCTGCCCACGACCCCGCCAATGCGAACAATAATAGAGAGGTGTCCTACCACCACCAAGGGACCAGGGAACGGATTAACATTGGTACCGACCAAAAAGGTGTTATACCAGTGGGTACACTATGCAGTAGCTTCAGTTATCTTAAACCTTACCGAGGTGCACTTACCTGCATGGTGCCCGAAGGAAACAGAACAGCTATACCAGGCCCTACTCAGAGAAATGTTCAAGAAATTTTACGAGTTAGTCTTTGGCAATGTAGACAAAGCAGATCTATACACCGTATACGCTAGGGACACCATGGGCATGGGGAGACCTAGAAGTGGAACCTTGAACGATATTTTTACTGCATATAATATAGGATCCTCTGTGATAAATAGCCTAGATGATATAGAACTGCAAAAGCAAATAAATGGTCTAAAGAACCAACTGAGAAAGATCCTAAAAGAGGAAAACACAGTAGTGGGCTCAGAGTTACACAGAATCTCCTCTCACCCTTAAGTCCAACAGACAAGGACTATGAAACTATGGGCCCAAGTTTCCACATGATTTGCGCCTGATTTTTAGGAGCAACTGGTGGAGAACGGACTATCTTAGAAATCGCAATTCTCCACATTTTTTTTCTGCAGTTCTAGTCAGGTAGAACAGTTCTACTTTGGAACAGAATTTTTTCTTCAAAAGGGGGCGTGTCCAGCCACTGACGCCTGATTTCAAAGTTTCCACAGTGAAAACATACTCCAAACTAACTTAGAATGGAGCAAATGAAGATTTTTGTAGAACTGAAAAAACCTTGTCTACACATTAAAAAATCAGGCGCAGGTTACAAATTAGACATCCAGAATGAGGTGGGGGGGGGAGGGGGGGGGGAAGTCATTAAATTCTATAATAAATCCTTATTTATACTTCTACAAATATTATACAAATAAATCCAACCTGAATAAACATTTATAAGCCAAGAAAAGATTAAATAAACCATCTTCCTACCTGTGTGAAAGTGCTTCAGCCAGGGAGAATGGTGCAGGCGTTCGTTCCCACGGGGGGGGGGGGGGGAGAAAGCCATTCGTTCCCGCGGGGGGGGGGGGGAGGAGAAAGCCGTTTGTTCCCGCGGGGGGGGGGGAGGAGAAAGCCGTTTGTTCCCCCGGGGGGGGGGGGGGAGGAGAAAGCCGTTTGTTCCCCCGGGGGGGGGGGGAGGAGAAAGCCGTTTGTTCCCCCGGGGGGGGGGGGGGAGGAGAAAGCCGTTTGTTCCCCCGGGGGGGGGGGGGGAGGAGAAAGCCGTTTGTTCCCCCGGGGGGGGGGGGGAGGAGAAAGCCGTTTGTTCCCGCGGGGGGGGGGAGGAGAAAGCCGTTTGTTCCCCCGGGGGGGGGGGGGAGGAGAAAGCCGTTTGTTCCCGCGGGGGGGGAGGGAGGAGGCAGCCGTTTGTTCCCGACGGCGGGCGGGGAGGGGGAGGGAAATGGCTGCCTCAACTTTCTGAGGCTTCCTGCAGCCTTCTCAGTGCTGATGTGCTGATGGCAATGTGCTTTTATTAAAAAATGTTCAAAAATTAAACAGCTACAAAGAACTACAAAAATGGCCGAGTGCCAATGTTTTCTTCACACTGCGCGTGCACAAACGCTCCAACGCGCACGCGCAGCGTTGCCGGCAGGAAAAAAACTAATTTAAATGGTACCCGCCCCCTCCCACTTACAAAATCGGCGCGAGTGTAGGCTCCGCCCCCCTGGGCGCTGCGCCAAACAGACAAGGAGCTGCAGGGCGCTCCAGAATCGCGCTTTTTTTTTCCGGCGCTGTTTTAGGCGCGAAAAACGGGCGCCCAGCTCGGAGGGGCGCCCGTTTTTTATCGTGTGGAAACTTGGGCCCATTGTGTGCTCTGGTACGTGACCATCTCAAACTAGATGAAGGCATCATCACCTCAAGGTATCGATTCTATACGCACATTCATTCTGAGGGCCAGGATGTATCGGAATTTGTTGCCAACCTAAGACGTCTAGCTGGACCGTGTAAGTTTGAAACTGCATTGACAGACATGCTGCGGGACTTCTTTGTAATTGGCATCAACGAGGTAATCCTGCGTAATCTACTGGCTGCGGAGATGCTGGATTTGAACAAGACCATTACAATTGCCCAATCATGCATGACGACGGACAAAAGCTTAAAGCAGATATAATTGAAAAATCGGAACTCGTAAACAAGATAGTATCGTCGTTTGGCAGAGCTGCATATGGCAAGGTCTACCTGACTACATACGCGAAACCTGTGGTTGCTCAAAGTCCGCCAACGGGAATGAATCTGATATCACCGTGTTGACGTTGTGGGGGAAATCATCGGCATCATCAGTGTTGATTTAAACAGTATATTTGTAAAGACTGTTCGAGAGTGGGGCTTCTCCAGCGCATGTGTCCGCAACTGAGCAAGCGTGCTGTGGCACACCGCGTGGAGGATGATGGCCAATCTAGCGCAGAACCGGATAAGCAATCTGAGATAACAATGAGCCAACCGATAATGATTAATGTAAAACTTAATGGTGTGCCGGTATCGATGAAATTGGACACGGGTGCGAGTCAATCAATAATGAGCCAGAGGGCATTTGACAGGCTGTGGGATACTAAGGCTGTGAGGCCTAAGCTGAGTCCAGTCAATGCCAAATTGCGTACGTACACTAAAGAACTCATAACGGTGATTGGCAGTGCAGTCATCAAGGTGTCGTATGATCGTGCAGTTCACAATTTACCATTATGGATTGTTCCAGGCAATGGTCCAACGCTTTTCGGCAGCAACTGATTAGAAAAAATCAAATGGAACGAGAACGAGATCAAAGCTTTGTCGTCGGAGGATGATATTCCATGTGCTCAAGTGCTGAGCAAGTTCCCCTTGCTGTTTGAACCAGGCATCGGCAATTTTACGGGAGCCAAGGTGCAGATCCACATGGACTCAGATGCAAGACCCGTCCATCACAAAGCTCGGGCAGTTCCGTACATGATGAGGGAGAAGGTCGAAATCGAACTGGACAGATTCCAGCATGAAGGGATCATATCACCGGTAGAATTTAATGAATGGGCTAGCCCCATTATTCCTGTGTTGAAAAGTGATGGCACTGTCAGGATTTGTGGAGACTTCAAGGTTATGATCAACCAAGTTTCGAAACAGGATCAATAACCATTACCGAAGGCTGATGACCCGTTTGCAACACTAGCCGGCGGGGGGGAAGTCGTTCACAAAACTGGATCTGACGTCGGCCTACATGACACAGGAGCTGGTCGACACATCGAAGAAACTCACGTGCATCAACACTCATAAAGGACTGTTTATCTACAACAGGTGCCCTTTTGGAATTCACTCGGCTGCAGCCATATTTCAAAGGTACATGGAGAGTCTACTGAAGTCTGTCCCGGAACAGTCGTATTCCAAGATGACATACTGGTCACAGGTTGTCACTCTGCCGAACATCTGAACAACCTGGAAGAGGTTCTACATCGTCTGGATAAAGTGGGACTCAGACGGAAACGTTCGAAGTGTGTCTTCATGGCACCAGAAGTCGAATTCCTGGGGAGGAAAATTGCTGCTGACGGTATCAGGCCTACGGACTCGAAAATCAAGGCCATCAAAAATGCACCCAAGCCTCAGAATGTGACGGAGCTGCGTTCGTTCCTTGGTCCACTCAACTACTTCGGTAATTTCCTACCTAGATTGAGCACCTTATTAGAGCCAGTGCACATGCTGCTAAGAAAAGGCGACAACTGGGTTTGGGGTGCGTTTCAAGATAGAGCTTTTGAGAAAGCTACTAATCTGCCTTGCTCTAACAAGCTGCTGGTACATTCTGATCCATGTAAGCGTCTAGTATTGGCCTGTGATGCTTCGTCATACGGAGTTGGTTGCGTGCTCCAACAAGCTAATGAGTCGGGCAAATTATAACCTGTTGCATATGCTTCAAAAAGTTTGTCAAAGATGGAAAGAGCCTACAGCATGGTAGAGAAAGAAGCATTAGCCTGTGTGTATGGGGTTAAAAAGATGCATCAGTACCTGTTTGGCCTTCGGTTTGAACTGGAAACAGATCACAAGACACTCATTTCATTGTTTTCGGAAAACAAAGGTATCAATACCAATGCATCGTCCCGCATCCAGAGGTGGGTGCTGACATTATCTGCCTATGATTATGTCATTCGCCATAGACCTGGCAATGAGAATTGTGCTGATGCATTGAGCTGTCTGCCGTTGCCCACACCGGAGGTGGAAACGCCACAACCGGCTGACCTACTGTTAGTTATGGATGCTTTTGAAAGTGAAGGAACCCCTGTCACAGCCCAACAAGTTAAGACCTGGATCAGCCAGGACCCGATATTATCGGTTGTGAAACGTTGTATCCTTAGTGGCGATTGGTCTGCCATACCCAAGCAAATGGGTGATGAGAACAAAACTTACACTCGTCGCAAAGATGAACTATCCATTCAATCAGATTGTATACTGTGCGGTAATCGTGTTGTTATGCCCAAGAAAGGCAGAGAGAAATTTGTGCATGATCTACATAGCACGCATCCCGGTATTGTCCTGATGCAAGCCATTGCCAAGTCTCATGTATGGTGACCTGGAATTGACTCTAATCTGGAATCAAGTGTACATCAGTGCAACATTTGCATGCAGCTCAGTAAAGCACCAGCGGAATCGCCGCTGAGTCTGTGGTCGTAGCCATCTAAACCATGGTCCAGGATCCACATCGCATTTGCAGGTCCCTTCCTGGGAAAGATGTTCTTAGTTGTGGTGGATGCTTATTCCAAGTGGATGGAGTGTACAATCATGTCATCCAGCACATCCACAACTACCATTGAGAGCCTTCGTGTCATGTTTGCTACGCATGGTCTGCCTGACATCGTTGTAAGTGACAACGGATCTTGCTTCACCAGTATGGAGTTTCAAGAGTTCATGAAACTCAATGGTATCAAACATGTGAGGTAAATACCATTCAAACCCGCATCCAATGGGCAAGCAGAGCGTGTTGTCCAAACCATCAAGCAGAGTATGAAACGTATAACTCAAGGTTCACTGCAAACTCGCTTGTCACGCATATTGCTTAGTTACAGGACAAGACCCCATACGCTTACCGGGGTCTCCCCTGCTGAACTATTGATGAAGAGAGGTCTCAAGACCAGGCTCTCTTTTGTCCACCTTGACTTGAATAATCGTGTCGAATACAGACGTCAAAGTCAGCAAGGTTATCATGATCGTGCTACTGTGTCACGCGACATTTCTGTCAATGATCCTGTGTATTGACTGAATTATGGTCAAGGTCCCAAATGGATCGCCGGTACTGTTACGGCCAAGGAGGGTAACAGAGTGTTTATCGCTAAGCTCAAGAATGGGCAGACATGCAGGGAACATGTCGATCAGATAAAGCTGCGGCACATGGATGAACCAGAACAGTCTGAGGAAGACACAATTAGTCACCAACCAACCTACCCTCAGTCATCAGAGGACTCCGCTGTCATCAATGAATCTGGACTTTCAATCACTGACATGGTCAATGAATCTGGACTTTCAATCCCTGACATGGTCATTGCCACTCCCATCAGATCAGCTACCCAGCCCCCAGTCATAACAGACTCAGAACACTTGCCCAAGGCTGGAGTTGAACTGAGACGCTCAACTCAGGAGCGGAAAGCCCCGGACCATCCCAATTTGTAAAAAGACCGTAACTAATATCTTAAAGGGGGATATTTTCATGTAAGTATGCTTGGATTTACTAGCCACCAGGTGGTGCCATTGTCGGAGGTCATTGGGCTGTGTGCACGTGTGCGCGGCTCAGGTATAAAAGGCCAGCCATCTTGTAATGTAATCACTTTGGGCCCTAATAAAGTAGAGCCAGGATTGTACCTGTTCGGAGTTTACAATATTCAGTCTATTGAGTTATTGCATACAAAACGTTAAGAAAATTGGAGGAAATTTTGAGAACATTTTGCGAACGTTTGAGGACATCAGCAGCTCATAAATCAACACTTTGCTTGAACAGTAAGAGTTACATTTCAACTTTACCGCCCACTCTATCGTTGAGTTTTACCCTTCATTTTCTAAGTTAGACACAATACAAGAATAGTTAGGTTTAACAAAATTTTATAAAATGTTGTAAACTTTGAAAAATGTAAAAGTCAATAAATAAATAATTTTTTTAACTTCAACAATTTAAAATTTTTTGCAACATCAACAATATAACAACAAGAAAAACTACAAGAGCTACAACGTCAACAACAAGAACATAAACAGCAATAAAACACCAGATCCCAC
Source organism: Pristiophorus japonicus (assembly GCF_044704955.1). Classification (NCBI taxonomy): domain Eukaryota; kingdom Metazoa; phylum Chordata; class Chondrichthyes; family Pristiophoridae; genus Pristiophorus; species Pristiophorus japonicus. The sequence goes on along the minus strand of NC_091981.1, from coordinate 211,050,267 downwards.
CTTGCACTTCTTTTACTTGTGGCCAAGACTCCAACACTGAAATACCACCGAAAATTACCATCAGAGGTAAATTCATCAATACCACCATTTTTACCACCCACAAAAATACCACCCATTTTACTTTGAGTGTTGCACGATAAAAAATAAGAACAAAATACAGTTAGTTCTACCACCAGACATATTTGATGAAAACAGCAGCCTTGAGTGAAAGTGCACCGAAATACCACCGGAAAACCAGTGGTAGGGTTAAATATGAAAATCCAGCCCCATGGGAATGAGATGGAAAACTTTTCACTGGTTGGAGCCATATCTAGCATAAAAGAAGATGGCTGTAGTTGTTGGGGGACAATCATCTTAGCCCCAGGACATTGCTGCAGGAGTTCCTCAGGGCATTGTCCTAGGCCCAACCATCTTCAGCTGCTGCATCAATGATCTTCCCTCCATCATGTCAGAAGTGGGGATGTTTGTTCAATTCCATTCACAACTCCTCAGATAATGAAGCAGGTCATGCCCGAAAGCAGCAAGACCTGAATGGCATTCAGGCTTGGGCTGATAAGTGGCAAATTCATTCGGACCACACAAGTGCCAAGCAATGACTATCGCCAACAAATGAGAGTCTAACCACCGCCCCTTGACATTCAATGGCATAACCATCGCCAAATCCCCCAAAATAAACTCCCTGAGGGTCACCATTGACCAGAAACTTAACTGAACCAGGCACATAAATACTGTGGCTATAAGAGCAGGTCAGAGGGTGTGTATTCAGCGGCAGTTGTCTCACCTCCTGTCTCCCCAAAGCCTTTCCACCATCTACAAGGCATAAGTCAGGAGTGTGATAGAATACTCTCCACTTGCCTGGATGAGTGCAGCTCCAACAATACTCAAGAAGCTTGACATCATCCACGAATGTTTAAGGTGGTGGACGTCACCTTAAACATTCACTCCCTGCAGCACCGGTGCACCGTGGCTGTAGTGTGTACCATCTACAAGATGCACTGCAGCAACCCGCCAAGGCTACTTTGCCAGCTCCTCCCAAACCTGTGACCTGTACCACCTAGAAGGACAGGGGCAGTCACCACCTCCAAGTTCCCCGCCAAGCCAAACACTATCCTGACTCGAAAGTATATCGCTGTTCTTTCAATGGCACTGGGTCAAAATCTTGGAACTCCCTCCCTTACAGCACTGTGGGAGTACCTTCATCAGAAGGACTGCAGCGGTTCAAGGCGGTGGCTCACCACAACCTCCTCATGGGCAATTAGGAATGGGCAATAAATGCTGGCTTTGTCAGTGGCGCTCACCATCCCAGGTACAAATAAAAAGCAAATTGGGGTTTTGTTCACTGGGACCGCAGGCAGATGATTTCATCCCGGATATCCTGGCATGGAAGGGGCTATCTGGGATGCATCCTTCCGTTGACTTCCTCATCTTCCCTCTGTGAGCAGATGCTGTAAATCTGAAATGACAAAATAAAATGCTGGAAATATTCAGCAGGCGAGGCAGCATCTCGACCCAAGATATGACCTGTTTCCCTCTCCACGGATGTTGCCTGACTTGTTGAGTATTTGCAGCACTTTCTGTTTTTTCAGAGACCTTCCTTTACCATCCGAGATCTTGCAAGCCTCTAGTAGCATTCACTAGACACTTAAAACATTTTTAACATCTATTGCAGCAAGTCACTAGTTCAATAAAACCCAGTCCAAAAGCTTAAATGCAAACTTGCTTGAAAGATGTTCTGTCAGCACCTTTAAGAGGTGCTGACAGCACCCTTGAGTCGCTTTGCATGCTGAGTTTCCCTGGTGTGGTTATCACCCAGGGCTGAACTCAGTGCTAGGGTCGAAGTTGACCATGGTGATTTTAAGTTAGCGTGGATATCACCAATCCGCCATTTTTTGTTTTGTTTTGCAGGGCGCTACGGGGACATTGAAAATGGAGGACTCTGTGGAACCCATCACCAGCTGGTGAAAGAACTGTGGCCGTCGTACTTGAGCCATTATCTTCATGGTATCATGTGGCATGAAGCCCCGGAATTTTTCGCCCTTCCTCTTTCAGAATAATTGCTGTACCAAGGAAAGTTTTCTAACAAAACTAGATAGACCTGACTTCATAAAAATAGAAGGGGATGGAGTAATAATAAAGGTTCAGGAGACTCAAGAATTAGATAGGATATAATTTATACAATTCAAGTGGAACAGAATGTGGCTGAATGCCTATCTGGCAATGGAAGGATGCAATTAATCCAAACAAAAACACTACACTAATATAATACCCTAGATAAGAGAGTTTGACTTTGGCCTTGTCACAGGATATCTCCCTTTTTGGCAAGCAATAGTCGATACAATCTCACAGATATGTAAGATAAGAATAGATATGGCTCCAAACTGTATTCTGGGTAAAATATCTGATATTAAAATATTGGTATGTACTTACTGACGGGCAATCTAATCATTGTGAATTGGGAACAGCCCTATTATACAACCAAAAAGGTCCATCTATTTCTTACTGTGGTAATGTGTCACTAGAAATTAGTAATGAAATTAGCAGATGCAGTATAATGTGGATAAATGTGAGGTTATCCATTTTGGGGGCAAAAACACGAAGGTAGAATATTATCTGAACAGTGGCAGACTAGAAAAAGGGGAGGTGCAATGAGACCTGGGTGTCATGGTTCATCAGTCACTGAAAGTGGGCACGCAGGTACAGCAGGCGGTAAAGAAGGCAAATGGTATGTTGGCCTTCATAGCTAGGGGATTTGAATATAGGAGCAGGGAGGTCTTACTGCAGTTGTACAGGGCCTTAGTGAGGCCTCACCTGGAATATTGTGTTCAGTTTTGGTCTCCTAGTCTGAGGGAGGACGTTCTTGCTATTGAGGGAGTGCAGCGAAGGTTCACCAGACTGATCCCAGGGATGGCTGGACTGTCATATGAGGAGAGACTGGATCAACTGGGCCTTTATTCACTGGCGTTTAGAAGGATGAGAGGGGATCTCATAGAAATATATAAGATTCTGACGGGACTGGACAGGTTAGATGCGGGAAGAATGTTCTCGATGTTGGGGAAATCCAGAACCAGGGGACATAGTCTTATGATAAGGGGTAGGCCATTTAGGACTGAGGTGAGGAGAAACTTCTTCACTCAGAGAGATGCTAACCTGTGGAATTCTCTGATGCAGAGAGTTGTTGATGCCAATTCATTGGATATATTCAAGAAGGAGTTAGATATGGCCCTTACGGTTAAGGGGATCAAGGAGTATGGAGAGAAAGCAGGAAAGGGGTACTGAGGGAATGATCAGCCATGATCTTATTGAATGGTGGTGCAGGCTCGAAGGGCTGAAAGGCCGCATCCTGCACCTATTTTCTATGTTTCTATGTTTCTATTCCATGGCTAAAGCACCTCCGTGTTTCTCTCAAGAACGAGCACCGTGCCCTGACCCTGTCAAACTGTGTCTGGATCATGCTCCCAAATCCTGACACTGTTCTCACCTATTTCAGATTGGAAGAGAGTTTAGGCCATGGATAGCTCTGACAGATGAACGGTCGAACATGGGTATGGTCTGCATCATCATGCCTCCTGGTCCACTAATAGAATGATTGCTTTTTTAGTAACATGAAGACGTTATTTGGATAATTACAGGAAGGGGTCAGTAAAGTCATTGCAGTCTAGGAATAGGAAAGGCTTCTTAGAGGTCTGGTTTATGTGTCAGGTAATTGCTGATATATATGGATGGATAGCTGTTGGGAGGAAGGGAGTGAGGGAAGAAAATAATTGAAAGTCTCATTTTGCAAGAGACTTCAGGGGAGCTCCCTATCAGTAACTGTAAAAAAAAATATTTTTTTGGTCGATGGTGAAACTTAGAGTATTGTACTTGAAGGTAATAATGAAAATGTACATTTACTACTACATATAAAATCCATTTAATCATAGACAGTGCAGTAGAGAAGAAGGCCACTTGGCCCATTGTGCAATTGTATTCGCTCTTCAAGTGGCACTATCTACTCTCATCCATTTTTCCTGAATCACCAAATACTTATTTAGTTTCTTTTTAAATGAGGTTACAGTCCCTGTCTCAATAGCCATTTGTGGTGTAGCAGTCCATATTCCATCCCTGTGGGAAAAAATCTTCTAACTTCTGCCTTCATTCTTCTAGTGACAGTGAGTCTATGACCTTCTGCCCCAGTTTTCGATTCACCAACCAATGGCTACAATCTTTCTCCATTTAGTTCTTCAAAACTTTTCATAACCTTAAAACCTGTATGAGATCTCCCTTAGGCTTCCCTGTTGCAGTAAAACAAGCCTCAATTTTTCAAGTTGTAACCTCATCTAGCTAATATTATTGTCAACCTTCAAAAAACAGTTGGCTTGGGTCTAATTCAATGCCCCAATCCATTCAAGAAAGGACTTGGTGGGGGGGGGGGGGGCGGGGGGGAGAGAAAGAGAGGGCGTGGTTGTGGGGGTGGGGGGGAGAGGTCGCGGGCAGAGAGAAGTCACGGGGGGAAGAGAGGTCATGGGGGAAGAGACGTCAAGAAAGTAAAGAGAGGTCACGGGAGGGAGGAGAGATCGCGGGGGGGGAAAGAGAGGTTGCGAGGGAGGGGAAGAGAGGCCGCAGGGGGAGAAGAGAGATCGCAGGGAGGGGGAAGAAGAGAGGTTGCGGGGAGGGGGAAAGAGAGGTCGCGGGGGGAAAAGAGAGGTCACAGGGGGGAAAGAGAGATCGCTGGAGGGAAATAGAGGTCGCGGGGGGAAAGAGAGGTCACGGGGGGGGAAGAGAGATCGTGGGGAAAGAGAGAGGTTGCGGGGGGAAAGAGAGGTCGTGGGGAAAAAGAGAGGTCGCGGGGGGCAAGTGAGGGGGGAAAGAGAGGTCGCGGGGAGAGGGAAAGAGAGGTCGCAGGGAAGGGGGAGAGGTCGTGGGGGAGAGGGAGAGAGGTCACAGGTGGAGAGCGGGGTGCGGGAGAGATTGGGAGGGTGGGAAAAGAGAGGTCGGGGGAGAGAGGGAGAGAGAAATCGGGGGGAGGGGAGAGAGGGGAGAGGTCGCAGGGGGATGGGTAGGGGGAGAGAGGTCGCAGGTAGAGGGTGGTGGGGAGGGAAGAGGTCACAGGAGAGGTTGCAAGGGGGAGAAGTCGCAAGGGGGGAGAGGTCACGGGGAGATCCCCCCCCCTCATCCTCTGTTTCCACCCACCATCTGTTTCTGCCCTGCCCTGTCTCACCAAACCCACCCCCCCCATTCCCGCCCCCTCTTTAATTCCACATGGCGGCTAAAATCCGAGGTATGCAAACTCATTTAAATATTATAATTCCTGACCCGCCTCTCGAGAGAAGTTTCCTCGCCCAACCCCCAACCCATTTCAGTTAAAGTAGAAGTAGGCATGTTCGCGAAGGGCTGGGGTTGGGTTTCCCACTTTTAAGAATTTATATCACCTGCCCCTCCTGGTGAGGTTTAATTCCCCCCAATGTGTCTGGCAATATCATGGTCAATGGCTTAGAAATAAAAGTTAAAATTCTGTAATTGAATGAAACCTTGACCCTAATCAACTTAAATATAGTCAGGAATCAAAAATCTGCTTAACAGTTGTCTGCAAATTTTTCTTATTTATCTAAAATTATTGGACTTGAAAGAACAAAATGTTTACATATTTTATGAATTTGACAATCATTAAAAATGTCCACGTGACAATGGTTTCCATGTGTGAAATAAAACAGTGTGCAGAACATAAACTGTGTGAGTGATGATCTAAAATAAAAAATAAAAATGGATCATGACAAACATTTCCCTACATTTAACTAACTAATTGTAGTGGCTCAGTGACAAGGAAATGCACCCCATCAACTCATCGTGCATGGCAGGAGTAGGCCATACGGCCCCTCGAGCCTGCTCCGCCATTCAATAAGATCATAGCTGATCTGATCTTGACCGTAACTCCAATTTCCAGCCTGTTCACCATAACCCATGACTCCCCAAGAGTTCAAGAATCTGTCTATCTCAGCCTTGAATATATTCAATGGGCCCAAGTTTCCACATGATTTGCGCCTGATTTTTAGGAGCAACTGGGGGAGAACGGACTATTTTAGAAATCGCAATTCTCCACATTTTTTTTTCTGCAGTTCTAGTCAGGTAGAACAGTTCTACTTTAGAACAGAATTTTTTCTTCAAAAGGGGGCGTGTCCGGCCACTGACGCCTGATTTGAAAGTTTCCACAGTGAAAATGTACTCCAAACTAAGTTAGAATGGAGCAAGTGAAGATTTTTGTAGAACTGAAAAAACCTGTTCTACACATTAAAAAATCAGGCACAGGTTACAAATTAGGCGTCCAGAACGAGGTGGGGGGGAAGGGAACTCATTAAATTCGACAATAAATCCTTATTTATACTTATACAAATATTATACAAATAAATCCAACCTGAATAAACATTTATAAGCAAAGAAAAGATTAAATAAACCATCTTCCTACCTGTGTGAAAGTGCTTCAGGCAGCTCAGCGATGTTCCCGCGAACGGGAGGGAGGGGGGGAGGGGCAGGCAGGCAGTAACGAGGCAGCAAACAGCTTTCCACTTGAGGTGGAAGCCTTAGTCAGCTCAGCGATGTTCCCGCGAACGGGGGAGGGAGGGAGGGAGGGAGAGGTGGGGGGAGGGGGGGAGGGGAGAGAGAGGGAGGGGCAGGCAGGCAGGCAGCCAAAGATACAGCAGCAGGCTTCGAGCTGTGAGGGGGACTGAGGCCATTTGGACAGGGAGAGGCAGCCACATCGACAGTTTTATATTTACATTTGCAGAATGGGTGCTGCATTGTCAACACCACATATTATGCAATGGTTCGCCATCAATTCACTGCATAGGAGAGAATTGATTAGAGCTCACCGCAACAGGAACGTCGTAGCCCGTAGGTTGATGGGCAGGAGACCTTACCCACGTCGACAATATCGAACCAGGCGCTTGTACCTGGACATAAGCGAGGCTGATTGTATGAAAAGGCTGCGTTTTCGCAAGAAGTTGTCACTGAGTTGTGTTAATGGAAGATGAAACAGTTTTAATGAAAAAATATTTTATTGAAAAGTTAACGTCACTCTAATAAAATATTTGTTGTATCAAACTATACTTTTTAATATGACTCTTGAAGATCACTTAAAAACTTTAAGATCACTTATAAACTTGTAAAGTTACAAAAGTTACAAAACACTTTCTATGTGAAAAATTTTACACTCTAAGATCACTTAAACTTCAAGATCACTTTTTAGATGCAAAATTAAATAATTTACAGAATGTGCGAGCATTTACACTATAAGATCACTTGAAAACCCTGAGATCACTTATAAGTTGTAAAGTTACAAAACTTACAAAACAATTTCAATTTGAAAAATCTTACACTCTGAAGAACACTTAAACTTCAGGATCACTTTTTAGGTGCAAAATTAAATAAGATACAAAAAAAAATATGAGAGCATTTACACTATAAGATCACTTAAAAACCATAAGATCCCTTATAAGTTGTAACGTAACAAAACTTACAAAACAATTTCAATTTGAAAAACGCTACTACAGCTACATCAAGAACAAGAACAAAAGCAGCAAAGAAAGGCTGCAACAATCTCTCATCCACATCTCAGTGAACGTTCACTTCCTCAAGGGGGTGTCATTTGATTGGCTGGGCTGTGTACCCTTATTGCAGCAGCTACCTCAACCAGGCCCTCCCTGACGGCCTGTGCCGACACTTGCATGCCCTCCCTGATGGCCTGTGCCGTCGATTGCACTCCCTCGGACATTCCCTCCCTAAGTTCCCGTGTCATTACTGCTATTTCTCCCGTCAGGACCGTCAACTCTTCACCTACTGCACTGACGCCACCGATGAGTGATCGGGTAAGCTCATTGGTCTCCATACCCAATGCCACAACCTGAGCCGCATCTGTTGCACGCTGCATCTCAGGAGAGCGTGTCTCCAATCTCCTTCTCCTCTGCCTGGGTCTGCCTCGTGGCACCACTACACTGGGAGGCGCGGGCACGGACGGTGGGATGCTCAGTGTTGCAAGCGGCACCACTACACAGGGAGGCGCAGGCTGGGACTGTGGGACGCTCTGTGTTCCAGACGGCTGAACTGGAGGGAGAGGCTCGGGCTGGAATGGTGGGATGCTCTGTGTTGCAGACGGCAGCACTCGAGTGCGAGCCATGGGTGTAAACTGCTCGATAATATCAGCAGCAACACTGGGACCCGAAGCGTTGGAATCAAAACCATAGCAGGTGGAACCAGAACCTATGCGAGAGGGAGGCGTAGGCTGGGACGGTAGTGCACTGACTGTAGAATGCTGCATTATACCAGCAGCACCACTGGGACCCGCAACATCGGAAGTGAAACCATGGAAGGTGGAACCAAGACCTATGCTAGGGGTTGAAACTCTGATGCCCCTTGATGGGGGCTCATAAACATTAAATTGGAAGCTCTCCCCTGCAGACATTTCAGTCATCGCTGCCATCATCCAGTCTGGATCGTCCGCAGCTGGTTGTACTGGTTCTTGTTCTGTACCCTCAGGATCCTCAGGGCTGGCAGCAGCAGCATCGTCATCATCATCATCATCATCATGTTCTGCAAAATACATCAGAACAGTCAAATGTTTAACAGCAAGGGAGGGGGCTGGGTGGGTGGCATGAGTACTCTCACACATAGCAGGCCAGGCAGCAGGTTGATTTAAAGGGCCACGATGCATTTTCAGGACTTACCCTCTTCCTCGCGTGCGGGCCCAGCTTGTGCTGTACCAATTGCTTTACTCCATGTCCGACTCATCATAGCAGCTACCCTCTGTTCCAAGGGTGTCAGTGGATGCAGATTGGGCACGCCTCTTCCTGTCCGAGTTGCTTCCCTTTTGTTGTGGGCCAATTTCTTCTGCAAAGAGTAAAATATAACTTTTTACAGAGTGTGTCAGTCTGCAAGGTGGGACATACAGATAGCCAGGTTACAATTACGATTAAATTAAAAATGGGAAATATTACTTACACTAACTACTTGACCAAGGTCGTGCCATTTCTTTTTACACTGACTTCCAGATCTCCTGGTATGCACCACTGCGCAGTAATCTTCTGCAACTTGGTTCCAGCGTTTCTTCATTTCTTTTGGTGGCACTTTTATGCGACCTCTGTTGCTGGTATCTAGCTCCTGCCATCTCTGCTCAATTACATTCACTAATATCTCAATTTCCTCATGTAAGAAATTCTTTTTTCTTGGTAGAGGTTGATCCATTGCAAAGTTGAATTGGCACTTTTTTTTCTCCAAACACAGTCCTTAATTTGCAGGCACCGGTTCTGCAAGTTTAGCAGTGAAAAGCTGAACTCACTGATTTCAGCAGGTGATTTCTTCAGCAGTGCTGCTAAAAGCACTCCCTCACACACAGAAATATCAATAAAATTAAAATACAAGCCTTTGCAGGGGTCCAAGAACAAATCTTCACGTTTTCTGCAGCACTTTCTAAAATGGCCGAGTGCCAATGTTTTTTTCACACTGCGCGTGCGCGAACGCTCCAACGTGCGCGCGCACACACTCCAACGCGCACGCACACGCTCCAACGCGCACGCGCAGCGTTGCCGGCAGGGAAAAAAACTAATTTAAATAGTACCCGCCCCCTCCCACTTACAAAATCGGCGCGAGTGTAGGCTCCGCCCCCCTGCACGCCGCGCCAGGCAGACAAGGAGCTGCAGAACGCACGAGAATCGCAATTTTTTTTTAGGCGCCGTTATAGGCGCGAAAAACGGGCGCCCAGCTCGGAGGGGCGCCCGTTTTTTTTCTTGTGGAAACTTAGGCCCAATGACTCAGCCTCCACAGCTCTCTGGGGTAGACAATTCCAAAGATTCACAACACTCAGAGAAGAAATTCCTCCTTATTTCCATCTTAAATAGGCGATCCCTTATTCTGAAACTATGCTCACCTAGTTCTAGATTCCCCACACAAAGTGAAACATCCTCTCTGCATCTACCTTGTCGAGCCCCCTCAGAGTCTTATACGTTTCAATAAGATCACTTCTCATTCTTCTAAACTCCAATGAGTACAGGCCCAACCTGCTCAAACTTTCCTCATAAGACGACTCCTTCAGCCTAGGAATCAACCTAGTGAACCTTCTCTGAACTGCCTCCAATGCAAGTATATCCCTCCTTAAATAAGGAGACCAAAACTGTTGGCAGTGTTCTAGGTGTGGTCTCACCAATATCCTGTACAGTTGTAGCAAGACTTCTCTACTGTTATAATCCATCCCCCTTGCAATAAAGGACCATATTCCATTTGCCTTCCTAATTACTTGCTGTACCTGCATGTTAACTTTTTGTGTTTCATGTATGAGGAACACAGATCAGTCTGTGCCGCAGCATTCTGTAGTCTCGCTCTATTTAAATAATATTTTGCCTTTCGATTCTTCCTATCAGAGTGGATAACCTCACATTTTCCTACATTATACTCCATCTGCCAAATTTTTGCCCACTCACTTAACCTATTTATATCCCTTTGCAGCCTCTTTGGTCGGGATTTCGCTAACAGAGGCGAGTTCGATGCGGGCGGCATTGGTGCAGCGAGGTAAAGCCGCTCCGAAGTACAGCCCGCCCTCTCCTTTCAATCTTCCACGGATGGGGCTTGTTAAGCACGCCCTGCAGATTTCCCGGCTAATTAACTGGAAGCGGGTCTGGTGACTCAGCTGATGACACGTCATCAGCCGATTTCCTTAAAGGGACCATTCCCAACTTTGTTTTGACAGTTCTTCTTTCAATCTTTGCAGCATTGAGTTACTGCAAACACTGACAAGCACGGCACAAAGGTGCACGGCTGCACCCAGGTTCTCCCATGACTTCCTCCAGGTACTTATGGAGGGAGTCACAGCAGTCAGGGAGGTTCTCTTCCATTCCAATGGACGGAAGAGACCTCCCCAGGAAATCAACACAGCCTGGTTGCACATTACATGAGGGCACAAGCAGGTATGTCACCTGGAGGAGCTGGCTGCAGTGGCGCAAACCTTTCAATGATCTCAGTAGATCACGAAACGTTACTGCAAAGCCACACTCAACCTCATTCTGCTGTGCTCATCACATCCCCATCACTCTGTCTTCCCTACTCTACTCCTGCACATCCTTACTCACACCAACTTACCTTGCATCTGCACCCATCCCTCTCTCTTTATCTACATTCCCAGTTCCCCATTTCACTCGCCACCCCTCACATTCACCCTCATCCTTGTCCAATCATACCAACTAACAACACAATTACCTGTCCCACCACTTGCTGTCGGGTCTGCTATCCGAATGCAGATCTGACAGCTGAGAATCTCAGAACGGGATCCAATCAAACATTGAAATCTTTATTTTCAGCACGTTGTGTTCTTGGACAGATTTGTGAGCACCTTTGGAAATGGCTTAGTGAGTTGTAGTGAATGGTGAGACATTAGGGTAGCCCCCACAATGATGATGAGTGTGAAAGGAATGGGTTAGAGATTGCAAGGATGCTTTATGGAGCTGGTATGGGATTTGCCAACCTGGCACATCATGTGGCAGCCAGTGTGTACAGTGTGAAGTGAAGTAAATGTGGCATGGTGAGGCCATCACTGCCCTCCCAGGCAGTAAGGTGGTCGGGTGCTGATGTCCTTTGTACTGTGCAGCATCAGATGACTGCGGAGAAGATTGGTGTTGTTGGTGGTGATGCTGGTGTATTTAGTGATGTTGGTGTTGGGCTGATCGTGGTGGGATTCTAAGGACCAAAGTGAGATTTTTTTTGACAGCGAGACCGCCTCCAAACCCGCACTCGCAGGGCTGGCAAGATTCCGGCCTTTGTGTTCTCATAATTTGCTTTCCCACCTATCTTTGGCTAAGAAGAATGTGTGGGGAGGGGGAATTTCAATAAACAGAATATACATATCTCGTGATTCAAGATTTGTCACCATTGAAAGGAAGTACTGAGCACATAGAGATGAAGGGTACTATAATTAAAGAAAAACAATCAGAATCCCAATTTCTTGAAGTCCACATTGGATTTCTGTTACAGAAATTTAGGCATGGACGCATAATTTATTGTGATTTGCATTTTACCAAACATCTTTGGTGTTTGATGTTTTCCAGCACCTTGGTTGCAGGGATTATATAAATGATCAAGTACTAAACTAAATAATACATTAAAAGCTTAAACAGCCCAATCAATCCACATATTACTTGAGGTTTAAAAAGTTTTTTTGCCTGTTGTAACACACACCCGACCCCGTATGACGACGCATCGCAAGCTAGCACTAATCGTTTACAAGGGTTATACAGGACAAGCAGTTTGTTTGAACACAACAAATCTCTGGCTTTCTTAAAGGCAGCCTCTTGTGAATTCCCCCATACCCAGTCATCTCCCTTGCGAGGTAGCGCATGTAGGGGTTCAAGCAGGGTGCTTAACCCAGGTAGGAAATTACCGAAATAGTTGCGGAGTCCCAGGAACGACCGCAGCACCGTCACGTTCTGTGGTCGCGGCGCATTCTTGATGGCCTCCGTCTTGGCATTGGCTGGGCTGATGCCGTCTGCTGCGATTCTTCTTCCCAAGAACTCGATGTCCTGTGCCAGGAAAACACATTTCGAGCATTTCAACCTGAGTCCCACGCAATCCAACCTTTTCCAGATTCTTCAAGTGCTCCAGGGTATCCCGATCTGTAACCAATATGTCATCCTGGAAAACCACTGTGCAAGGAACTGACTTTAGCAGACTGTTCATGTTCTGCTGGAAGATTGCCGTGGCCGACCGAATCCCGAACGGGCACCAGTTGTAGATAAACAGACCTTTGTGCGTGTTGATGCAGGTGAGGCCTTTCGAAGACTCCTCCAGCTCCTGCGTCATGTATGCCAAGGTCAGGACCAGCTTAGTGAACGTCTTCCCTCCAGCCAGGGTCGCAAATAGGTCGTCTGTCTTGGGTAGCGGGTACTGGTCCTGCAGCGAAAAACGTTTAATTGTTACTTTCTAGTCCCCGCAAATTCTAACCATGCCATCCTCCTTAAGTACCGGGACAATCAGACTGGACCAGTCATTGAATTTCACTGGCGCGATGATGCCTTCACGTTGCAGCCTGTCCAGCTCAATATCCACTTTTTCACGCATCGTGTACGGTACCGCCCGTGCCTTGTGGTTAATGGGTCGCGTACCGGGAACCAAATGGATCTGCACTTTCGCCCCCGAGAAGCTTCTAATGTCTGGCTCGAATAACGATGGGAACTTGCTCAGAACCTGGGTACATGAGGCGTCGTCGATGGATGAAAGTGCTCGGATGTCGTCCCAGTTCCAGTGGATTTTTCCCAGTCAGCTTCTGCCAAATAACGTGGAGCCATCCCCTGGCACTATCCACAGCGGGAGTTCGTGTACTGCTCCGTCATAGGAGACTTTGACTTCTGCACTGCCAATTACAGGGATTAGTTCCTTGATGTAAGTCCTTAGTTTGGTGTGAATGGGGCTGAGATTGGGCCTATGTGCCTTTTTGCCCCACAGCCTGTCGAAGGCCTTTTTACTCATTATGGAATGACTTGCCCCCGTGTCCAGTTCCATCGATACTGGAATACCGTTCAGTTCAACTTTCAACATTACTGGTGAACATTTCATAGTGAATGTGTGTACCCCATACTTCTGCCTCCTCTGTACGAGTCTCCAATTCAGCCTGATCAACAGTGGATCGATCTTCCTCTGCAAGGTGGTGGTTTGCAGGGTTTGCAGCTCGCCTGCACATTCGTTGGAGGTGTCCCATTGTACTGCAACCATTGCACGCACAGCGCTTAAAGCGGCATTGATGGGGCCGATGATCACCTCCGCAGCACCAACAAGGTGTTAACTGCCTCGCATTAATGATTGATGGCGGACTCTGGATCAATTGAGGTCGGGCCATAGCAACCGGCGTGTACGTTCTGCCATGTACATTTCTGCTCGAGACCGACATTACTTTATGCACAGTAACTTCTTTACTCTGCGAAATCTGTTTGGTGTTGTCGCTGGTGGACATAAATGCCTGGGCTATCGTTATGGTTTTACTTAGAATTGGAGTTTCTACAGTCAACGGTTTGCGAAGAATTGTTTCATGTCCAATGCCCAGTACAAAAAAGTCTCTGAACATTTGTTCCAGGAATCCCTCAAACTCACAATGTCCTATGAGGCGCCTTAGTTCGGTGACCTAGCTCGCCACTTCCTGGCCCTCCGATCGTTGATACGTGTAGAACCGATATCTCGCCATCAAAACAGTTTCCTTAGGATTTAGGTGCTGCTGGACCAGCGTACACAATTCTTCATAGGATTTCTCTGTCGGTTTTGCCGGGACCAGGAGATTCTTCATGAGGCCATAGGTTGTTGCCCCACAGCCAGTTAGGACGATCGTCCCCTTCTAGCTTGTTAGCCACGAAGTATTGGTCGAGTCTCTCCACAAAGGCCTCCCAATCGTCCCCTTCTGAGAACTTCTCCAGGATGCCGACTGTTCTTTGCATTTTCGCACGGTTGTTTGTTACCTCGTCGCCAATTGGTACACTCATAATAAAAGATGAAACTGAGTACAATGAGCAAGTGTGACCTTAGCTGCTTTAATAAGACTCCAGAGTGCAGGTACCTCGTGGGTGGTCTGCTTATATACTGTGCTCCCAAGGGATGCTGGGATCCCTTGGGACTCCAACAGGTGGGCCCTCTTGTGCCCAGGTGTCATGCAGTTTACAAAGGGTTAAATACATTACATATACAAACACACAAGCATATATATATATATATTATATATATATATACACACACACATGCACATATCATCATCATCATAGGCAGTCCCTCGGAATCGAGGAAGACTTGCTTCCACTCTTAGCATGAGTTCCTAGGTGGCTGTACAGTCCAATACAAGAACCACAGTCTCTGTCACAGGTGGGACAGACAGTGGTTGAAGGAAAGGGTGGGTGGGGAGTCTCATTTGCCACATGCTCCTTCTGCTGCCTGCACTTGATTTCTGCATGCTTTCGGCGATGAGACTCGAGGAGCTCAGCGCCCTCCCGGATGCACTTCCTCCACTTAGGGCAGTCTTTGGCCAGGGACTCCCAGGTGTCAGTGGGGATGTCGCACTTTATCAGGGAGGCTTTGAGGGTGTCCTTGTAACGTTTCCGCTGCCCATCTTTGGCTCATTTGCCGTGGATGAGTTCCGAGTTGAGCGCTTGCTTTGGGAGTCTCGTGCCTGGCATGCGAACTATGTGGCCTGCCCAGTGAAGCTGATCAAGTGTGGTCAGTGCTTCAATGCTGGGGATGTTTTCCTGGACAAGGACGCTAATGTTGGTGCGTCTGTCCTTCCAGGGGATTTGTAGGATCTTGCGGAGACATCCTTGGTGGTATTTCTCCAGTGACTTGAGGTGGCTACTGTACATCGTCCACGTCTCTGAGCTATACAGGAGGGCAGGTATTACTACAGCCCTGGTGACAGTTTTGAGGGCCTGGTCTTCAAACACTCTTTTCCTCAGGCGGCTGAAGGCTGCACTGGAGACGGTGTTGGATCTCGTCGTCAATGCCTGCTCTTGTTGATAGGAGGCTCCCGAGATAAGGGAAGTGGTCCACATTGTCCACGGCCACGCTGTGGATCTTGATATCTGGGGAGCAGTGCTGTGCGGCGAGGACAGGCTGGTGGAGGTCCTTTGTCTTACTGATGTTTAGCGTAAGGCCCAAGCTTTCGTACGCCTCAGTAAATACATTGACTATGTCCTGGAGTTCAGCCTCTGTATGTGCACAGACGCAGGCATTGTCCGCGTTCTGTAGCTCGACGACAGCGGTTGGGGTGGTCTTGCCCCTGGCCTGGAGACAGCGAAGGTTGAACAGCTTCCCACTAGTTCTGTAGTTTAGTTCCACTCCAGCGGGGAGCTTGTCAACTGTGAGGTGGAGCATGGCAGTGAGGAAGCTTGAGAAGAGGGTTGGGACGATGACGCAGCCCTGCTTGACCCCGGTCCGGATGTGAATTGGGTCTGTGATGGATCCGTTGGTAAGGATCACGGCCTGCATGTCGTCGTGGAGCAGGTGGATGATGGTGACGTACTTTAGGGGGCATCCAAAGACCCTCCATAGACCCTCGCGGTTGACAGTGTCAAAGGCCTTTGTAAGGTCGAAGAAGGCCATGTATAAGGGCTGGCGCTGTTCCCTGCATTTTTCCTGCAGCTGTTGCGCTGCAAAAATCATGTCCGTTGTGCCCCGAAGGGGACGAAATCCGCACTGTGACTCCGGGAAGAGCTCCTTGGCCACAAGGAGAAGACGGTTGAGGAGAACTCTATCAATGACTTTCCCAGTGGCTGATAGCAGGGAGGTTCCTCTGTAGTTGCCGCAATTGAACTTGTCCGCTTTTTTAAAGATGGTCACGATCATTGCATCCCAGCATGCTCTCCTCCCTCCAGATGAGAGGGATGAGGTTGTGTATTCGCGCCAGCAGTGCCTCTCCACCATACTTCAGTGCCTCAGCAGGGATTCCATCCACTTCCGAAGCCTTGTTGTTCTTAAACTGTCTTATGGCTTTTTCTACCTTGTGCAGTGTTGGGGTCTCACTGAGGTGGTGGCGGGTAGCATACTGCGGAATGGAGTCAAGAACACTCGAGTCAAAGGCAGAGTCTCGATTGAGGAGATCTTCGAAGTGTTCCTTCCAGTGGGCCCTGACTGCCTCGGTGTCCTTGATGAGTGTTTCCCCAATCTTGGCCAGCAGTGGGGTGGGGCCTTGGGTGTTTGGCCCGTAGGTGGCCTTGACTGTGATGAAGAATCCTCGCACATCATGGTTGTCGGCAGCTGCTGTATCTCCTGTACTTTCCTCATCCACCACCTGTTCTTTAGGTCCTGGGTTTTTTGTTGGACCTCAGCCTTGAGCCGTCTATAATGCTGCTTTGCTGCTCCCGCATTGGGTTGTTGTTTAAGGCTCAGAAATGCCATGTGCTTGCAATCTATTAGCTCTTGAATCTCCTGATCATTCTCACCAAACCAGCCCTGGTGTTTCCTGGTTGAGTGACTGAGTATCTCTTTGCAGGCACTGGTTATAGAGACCTGGAGGGCAGACCAAGCGCTGTGGGCATTCTGCGTCTCGGGGTCATCAAGGCACGCCAGGTTAGCTGTGAGGCGCTGATTGTAAAGGGCTCTCTTAGCTGGGTCCTTAAGTGCCCTGGCATTGACTTTTTTTCCACACTGCTTCTGCTATCCCCTTCACTTTTGGGCTATGTTGATGTCAATGATGGATCGGATTAGCTGGTGGTCCATCCAGCAGCCATCAATTTCTGTCATGACATGGGTGATGTGCACATCCTTGCGATCCCTGGCTCGGACGATGACATAGTCAAGCAGCTGCCAGAGTTTGGAGCGAGGGTGTTGCCACGATGCTTTGTATTTGTCCCTCTGTCGGAACAAGGTGTTGGTGATGTAAGGGGTGATCCCGGGGGTCAGGTTCACCTCTGACCTACTTGAGCGGTTTGAATCGCTCCCACACCCTTGGGTTCTAGACTCTGGGTTTATTTGGGGGGTATGAAAAAGTTCAAAGGACAACTGGTTTGATGCAAAAGGACTTTGATTTTATTACAGACAAGAAAATACAATGTCAAACTTAGAATCACTCTAATAAAGAAAAATACATTACATATTCAAAGGGGGTTACAGTAAAAATTACACCTCCCACCTCCCAATGCCTAATCCTAGCTAGACTCCAGGGCAGGCAGGGACTATGCTTACCAATCCTTTCTGGTCAGTTAGCGGTAGTTCGCGATTTCGTGGGGTGCTGAGGTGGGAACATTCTCGGATCCAGAGCAGGATATTGGTCCTGCCTCTCATCTGTCCTTGGCAGTGGTGGTGCAGAATCTAGGGGTGGAGTGCTGTGCTCCGGGACCACTGGGAGGCTTGTGCCAGCAGTGTTCCTGGTTATTGTCTCCAGGGCTTCTGCCATTCGCGGAACGTACTCCACCATGGTGCCGGAAATGCTGGCCAGCTGTCGGGATATGCCGCCCAATGCATTGAGGATCTGGTCACCTATGTCTACAGTTCTCCTGGACAACGTTACCATCTCTCCACTCTCATCTTGCGCTCGTGGACCAGACCTTACATGTCCACGAAACTTCCGTGAGGTCGGCATTATCCTGGGGACAAATGGGGTGCCCTGTGGTGACGTGCTTGTGACCGGTACCTCCAGGGTGGAGGCGGGAATGGCCGGAGGAGCACTAGATGGCCTTGGGGTCAAATGCCTTCTGGAGCCTGGTGATGCAGATTCCTCAAAGTCTGTGCTGTCATCCATAGAGAACAGACCCAGCAGGCGAGAATCGGAGTTCTTCAGCAGCAGTTGTAGTATCATCTGCCGAGTCTGGCCCCGCTTCCCCACCTTCTGGTCTCTGTGGTCTTGCCTTGGGATGTGCTGCTGGCTGAGCTGCAAAACACAAATGAGGTTATTAGAGGAGAATGGGGTGCTAGAGTCACAAAGTGAGTCCAGCGCTACACACAGCATATGCATGACAAAATGGTTATCCATTTTGAGGCAAAAACACGAAGGCAGAATATTATCTGAATGGCGGCAGATTAGGAAAAGAGGAGGTGCAATGAGACCTGGGTGTCATGGTTCATCAGTCATTGAAAGTTGGCATGCAGGTACAGCAGGCGGTGAAGAAGGCAAATGGTATGTTGGCCTTCATAGCTAGGGGATTTGAGTATAGGAGCAGGGAAGTCTTACTGCAGTTGTACAGGGCCTTGGTGAGGCCTCACCTGGAATATTGTGTTCAGTTTTGGTCTCCTAATCTGAGGAAGGACGTTCTTGCTATTGAGGGAGTGCAGCGAAGGTTCACCGGACTGATTCCAGGGATGGCTGGACTGTCATATGAGGAGAGACTGGATCAACTGGGCCTTTATTCACTGGAGTTTAGAAGGATGAGAGGGGATCTCATAGAAACATATAAGATTCTGACGGGACTGGACAGGTTAGATGCGGGAAGAATGTTCCCTATGTTGGGGAAGTCCAGAACCAGGGGACATAGTCTTAGGATAAGGCATAGGCCATTTAGGACTGAGATGAGGAGAAACTTCTTCACTCAGAGAGTTGTTAACCTGTGGAATTCCCTGCCGCAGAGTGTTGTTGATGCAAGTCCATTGGATATATTCAAGAGGGAGTTAGATATGGCCCTTAAGGCTAAGGGGATCAAGGGGTATGGAGAGAAAGCAGGAAAGGGGTACTGAGGGAATGATCAGCCATGATCTTATTGAATGGCGGTGCAGGCTCGAAGGACCGAATGTCCTACTCCTGCACCTATTTTCAATGTTTAAAAGTACCACCGCTATCAAAATCATCACAGACATCACATTTCATGACCATCAACATATTGTGCATTGCAATAATTTTCATTAGGCCAGCATTATTTATCGGACAATTTTAGAAACCATCTATCATATATTATTGTTCGGATATGAGTGGGTGTGGCATCAATTGATTTTAGATCACGCAATGGTGTATACTTTACTCACGTGGCATCACTTCAGGGTCTGCAGATGCTTGCGCGGCCGGTCCGGGGGCTGCCTTCCCACGAGCGTGAGCACCCGCTCCTCCACCTCAGTGATGTCGCTGGTGACTGGTGGCCCCCCCACCCGTTCGCCTCTGCTTGGACCTAATCGTCGATAGCTTCTTCTGTAAAAGGTAACAGGATGACATGGCATGAGATCATTGTGTGATATCATTACTAGGTACTGTCACAGAGACTGATACAACACATAACTGACAGATGTAATCATGATTATTATGATAATTATCATTCTTTACCTAAAGACGTGCACCGTGACCGCAGGCTTTGACTACAACATTCCTGGTAAAAGTGAAACACCTCACATCTGATGATAGTCACTCATGACTCTTACAAATCAAATTATATAAATATAGAAGTACATGTAAAATAAATGTAATACTAACTCTTGCTGATTCGACAAGATCGTTCATCGCTTGCTGCATTGGTTACCCTCAAGCACCTCGTTGGTCGCCGACGAGACCACCTCTGCTATCTTGGCCCATATCTTCTGGTAGGCCTTTTGGGTGGGCTTCGCAAGCCCTTCCTGTGTCAAATCACCCCAGCGTAACTCGACCTCTTGCAGGAGGGAGGCATTTGCCTCGTCCGAGAACGTCCTCGCTCCTTTGTGCCCTCCTTTGTGCTCCTCTCCCAGCTCACTGCTCTCGCCAGCGTCAGTCTCCACAGCGTGCTGTTTTGCCTCCTCCTCTCCCTCCATTATAGGCACCAAATTTGGGAAAATATCTGGCTGGTAACAGCTAATTTTTTTTTCCCAATTTGCTATAAAGCTCAAAACTCTCCCCCCCTTCCTCCCAAAGCAGCCACACCATACCCACACACTCCCTCTCTGCTCCCTCTCTCTCTGTCTCCTCTTATACGCATGTCATGATGACTCTTGACCTCCTGAATCACGGGAATCAAGTGTTGCCATGCCGTTGCTCAGGATGGCGACACTTTATGGCAGAAGGTCAGAGAGATTTAACGCTTACGCCCATTTCATATCACTCGCGGTAACGCCCAATTTTAAAAGTGGAGACTAGAGGCTTTGAGAATGGGTGACAAGCCGACGATCTGAAAATCCATTTTTACCGCCCTCGCCGGAAATAACGCCCATTTTTGGGTGATCTGCACAAAAGTGTAAAATCTAGCCCCTGGCCTGCTCCTACTTTACAATTAATTCAATAATGCCCAACGTATTTATTTCTTAAAAGCATATAAATCAATTTAAAGCTATCCCTGGTCCTGCTCCTGGTTGCGGTTGGAAAATTAGTTTCTTTGAATAAGATATTTCAGGTGCATTCTAACATGTTGCACAAATAATTTAATAATGTATTCTGCCTTTATTTCCTGAATACATGTATGAGAATCATGTTGTATCTGTTACTTTTATTTAATTAATACATTTCTTGGAGTCCTTTTGGAACAAATGGCTGCTATTTTTATTTCATTAATAAAATTGTGCATGTGCATTCAATTAAATAGCTAACCCCATTATCTCAAATGGCCATTGCTTTTAGTCAATTAATAAAGTTTTGACAAAACCCACTTCATTAATTGGCCAGCATTTCTACCTAATCTATACATTTTGGGGAAGCTCACTACAGTAAATAGCTGCTGCTTTTATTTAATTAATAAACTATCAGAGGCATAGTTCAATTCCTCCAACTTACCATCAGCAAGAGATTTACTACTCTGTTGAATGTGTGCAATCAGTGCAATATTTGTTTTTAAGTGCCAATAGAAATTTGCATTAAATAAATAAACGGCCCGGATTTTGCAGTGGGTAGGACAGCATACTCTGAGTACACCTTTCAAATCCACTGCAAGTTTGGTATTTCCACATGCGCTTGCCACCAACTGCCCAGCAATTACGTTTGGAAATTTTACGGCTGGTGGCAACAGGCGCAGGGCCTGTTTCTACAGCGCAAGTGGATAACGAAATGAAAAAAAATGCTTTTTTTAAAAATTAAAAGACATCCAGGATCATTAAAAGCTTTAATGAGAAGCAATCCTAGTGTTTAGTAAAGTTGCAGTTTAAAAAAAAATATTGAGCCGAAAATTCCGGCCTCGCTAGGTCCGTACGAAGTGCGCACGGACCTCACGAGGCCTCACAAAAGCCGGTTTTCGGGGCGCAATGTGCATGCGCCAAAAAGCGGCTTTTCCGATCTGTCAAGATTTCTCTTGACAGATCCTCCTCATCCCAGGAAGAAGGACATCTGCGCGGGAGAGATTGGGCTATTTGCCCAACTCATGCCCAGCGAATGTCCTTCAAACTTTTACACCTGGTAAAAGCAGGTGCATTGCTTACTTTAACCAGCATAACACTTTTAAAACATATAAAAATAAATTTAAACATTCATTCTTATATTAAAACCCCTGTCCATTAAGGTAAGTTTATTTTTAACACTATTAAAACTCATTGAAACAAAATTCCACCAAACTTTTTTTTCTATAATAGTTAATTACATTTAATTTCAATTGATTTTAAATATGTGAGGTGTTTTATTTATTTATTATGCTGTGTTTCGGTGTTTTAGGGGGTTATTCTCATTGATAGTAATGGGAACTCGTACAAATGGAGTTCCCATTTTTATCAATGAGAATACTGCATAGTAATTGGTGGTCCAGGCCCACGTGACTCCAACATGTAGGTACCTGAAAGACATCTGCCCATGCGCTGCGTAGGGCATCTAGGCCTCCGACCGGAATCCTACTTTCCTCCGGGACCACCCGGTACTTTCGTAGATATTTTTCGGGTCGGAGGCATTCATACGGAGGAAGCCTCCTACCGCAATTTTCCCCCCAATGTTTACATTTCATAACATTTCTCCATAGAGCACTGTATTTGTTTGGAACTCTGAATTATGAGTAATGAATTGGCGTCCTATGATAAAATCTAAATCTGTATGTATTTCAAAGGTTGTAGTAATTAAGTTATGTAGTAATTTAAATGAATGAAAGACAATCTGTTTTCTGATTGGAGGACTAAATCCACGTGATCCCAGGTATGCTTCCGCACAGGCTGCGTTACTGGGATATGTGGGCTATTACGCTGTCTGCCAGTATGCAGCATCAGAGAGCAAGTTTATGAAGGAGGGCTGCCATCAGATAGGTGCATATTCTTTTTGCAGGTCGGTGGCGTACTCTGCAATTTTTGGCCCATATCTTTAATCATTACTCATATTGTGCAACTTTAAGGGTTCAATATTCTACCAAAGAGGTTTATATATCATAGCTAAAAGATGATGTCAAGGAGCACAGGAAGGCCCAAACCTGCTCTTCCTCATAAGATTAAAATCTGAAAACCATTCAGTCAATCTATCTATCTAGGTATATATACACAACAATAACTTGCATTTATATAGTGCCTTTAATAAGAACACAAGAACATAAAAGATAGGAGCAGGATTAGGCCTTTCGGTCCTTGGAGCCTGTGCCACCATTCATTGAGATCATGGCTGATCTTCGACCTCAACTCCAACTTCCCAACCTATCCCCTTATCCTTTGTTTCAATTAGTATCCAAAAATATATCAATCGCAGTCTTACATATACTCAGTGACTGAACATCCACAGCTCTCTGGGGTAGAGAATTCCAACGGTTCACAAACCTCTTGAGTGTAGAAATTTCTCTTCATCTCAGTCCTAAATGGCTGATCTGTTATCCTGAAATTATGACTCCCCTATTTAAGAACATATGAACATAAGAAATAGGAACAGGAGTAGGCCATTTGGCCCCTCAGCCTGCTCCGCCATTCAATAAGATCATGGTTGATCTGATCATGGACTCAGCTCCACTTCTCTGCCCACTCCCCATAACCCTTTACTCCCTTATTACTCAAAAATCTGTCTATCTCTGTCTTAAATATATTCAATGACCCAGCCTCCACAGCTCTCTGGGGCAGAGAATTCCATAGATTTACAAACCTCTGAGAGAAGAAATTTCTCCTCAGCTCAGTTTTAAATGGGTGGCCCCTTATTCTGAGACTATGTCCCCTAGATTTAGTTTCCCCTATGAGTGGAAATATCCTCTCTGCATCCACCTTTTTGAGCCCCCTCGTTATCTTATATGTTTCAATAAAAGCACCTCTCATTCTTCTCAACTTCAATGTGTATAGGCCCAACCTACTCAACCTATCCTCATATGTCAACCCCTCATCTCCAGAATCAACCTAGTGAACCTTCTCTGAACAGCCTCCAATGTAAGTATATCCTTCCTTAAATACGGAGACCAAAACTGTGCGTAGTACTCCAGGTGTGGCCTCACCAATACCCTGTACAGTTGTAGCAGGACTTCTCTGCTTTTATGCCCTATCCCTCTTGCAATAAAGGCCAACATTCCATTTGTCTGATTGATTACTTGCTGTACCTGCATACTAACTTTTTGTGTTTAATGCACAAGGACCCCCAGGTCTCTCTGTACTGCAGCACTTTGCAATTTTTCTCCATTTAAATTATAATTTGCTTTTCTAATATTTTAGCCAAAGTGGATAATCTCACATTTTCCTACATTATACTCCATCTGCCAAATTTTTACCCACTCACTTAGCCTATATCCCTTAGCAGATTTTTTGTGTCCTCCTCACAATTTGCTTTCCCACCCATCTTTGTATCATCACACTCGGTCGAATCATAAAAACATAGAACATAGGAGCAGTAGTAGGCCATTCGGCTCTTCGAGTCTGCACCACCATTCAACATGATCATGGCTGATCCTTCATCTCAACACCATATTCATGCTTTTTCCCCATACCCCTTGATACCATTTGTTTCTCGAAATCTATCTATCTCCCTCTTAAATATATTCAGTGACTTGGCCTCCACAGCCTTCTGTTGTAGAGAATTCCACAGGTTCACTACCCTCTGAGTGAAAAAATTTCTCCTCATCTTCGTCCTAAATTTCCTACCCTGTATCCTGAGACTGTGACCCCTTGTTCCCGACTTCCCAGCAAGGGAAAACATCCTCCCCACATCCAGTCTATCCAACCCAGTCAGAATTTTATACATTTCAATGAGATCCCCTCTCATTCTTCTAAACTCCAGTGAATACAGGCCTAGTCGACCCAATCTCTCCTCATACGACAGTCCTGCCATCCCAGGAATCAGTCTGGTGAACCTTCGCTGTACTCCCGCTATGGCAAATATATCCTTTCTTAGGTAAGGAAATCAAAACTGCACACAATACTCCAGGTGCGGTCTCACCAAGGTCCTGTATAACTGTAATAAGACATTCTTGTTCCTGTACTCAAATCCTCTTGCAATGAAGGCCAACATACCATTTGCCTTCCTAACTGCTTGCTGCACCTGCAAGTTTGCTTTCAATGACTGGTGTACCAGGACATCCAGGTCCCTCTATACATCGACAGTTCCCAAGCCAACACTATTTAAATAATACTTTGTCCTTATGTTTTTCCTACCAAAGTGGATAACTTCACATTTATCCATGTTACACTGCATCTGCCATGTGTTTGCCCACTCACTCAATCTATCTAAATCGCCTTGCAGCGTCTTTGCATCCTCCTCACAACCACAATCCCACCTAGTTTTGTGTCGTCAGCAAACTTGGAAACATTACATTTGATCCTCCAAATCATTTATATATATTGTGAATAGCTGGGGCCCAAGCACTGATCCCTGTGGTACCCCACTAGTCACTGCCTGCCACCCCGAAAGAGACCCTTTTATTCCTACTCTCTGTTTCCTGTCAGTTAACCAATTTTCATTCCATGCCAATACATTACCCCCAATCCTATGTGCTTTAATTTTGCACACTAACCTCTTATGTGGGACTTTATCAAAGGCCTTCTGAAAATCCAAATACACAACATCCACTGGTTCTCCCTTATCTATTCTATCAGTTACATCCTCAAAAACTCCAGTAGGTTTGTCAAACATGATTTTCCTTTCATAAATCCATGTTGACTTTGTTTAATCCCGTTGAAATTATCTAAGTGTGCCGTTATCACATCCTTTGTAATAGACGCCAGCATTTTCCCTACTACTGATGTCAGGCTAACCGGTCTGTAGTTCCCCGTTTTTTCTCTCCCTCCTTTTTTAAATAGTGGGGTTACATTTGCCACCCTCCAATCAGCAGGAACTGTTCCATAATCTGTAGAATTTTGGAAGCTGACAACCAATGCATCTACTATTTCCATGGCTACCTCTTTTAGTACTCTGGGATGCAGATCATCAGGCCCTGGGGATTTATCTGCCTTCAGTCGCATTAGTTTCTCAAGCACTATTTTCTTACTAATTATCATTTCCTTTAATTCCTCTTGCTCACTAAACCCTTTGTTCCCTATCATTTCTGGGACGTTATTTGTGTCCTCTTCCGTGAAGACAGAACCGAAGTATTTATTGGGGCATGCCCGACTGCCCTTGTCTGCCTGGAGAACTGTGTGCTGTTTTAACAATATTGAATCTCTGTCCCAACCATTCCTTAACACAGTACCTCTCGTCTGTTCTGCTCGTGGCCATGCTCGCGTGGTTTAAATCCCAGTTTCTCATCGCCATTGATAGGTCCTTACTATACAGTATAAATGCACACGAGACCCATGCTTGAGAGAAGGTCAGTCTGTGACATGTCGTTTATTCCTTAGCACTCCAAGTGATGAAGGTGGATGGAGCTTCCCCTTTTGTACCTGAAGGCCCAGGTTAGGAGTGTCTCCCACCTAGTGGTCATTGTTCTCACAGTGTACAACTTAGGTCAGATTATACATGGGTTACAATGCTGCTTGAATACATGACATCACCTCCCCCCACCAAAGTCTAATTGGGATCACAGGTTGAGTCTCTCTGGTGGTTTACGCTCTCTTGTAGAGCGCCTGAGTTGGGGCTCCAGTTGTTGGGCGCTGGCCTGAGTGTCTGCTATTTGCGGTGCCTCAGGTCTATCCAGACTGCCCACAGTGATTGGGCTCTTCTCCACTTGGTTCCGCTGTTCGGTCACCTGTGGTGGAGTGAACTCTACATCGTGCTCTTCCTCTGCTTCTTCTATGGGGTTGCTGAACCTCCTTTTAGTTTGATCCACGTGTTTGCGGCAGATTTGTCTATTGGTAAGTTTAACTACCAGAATCCTATTTCCCTCTTTGGCAATCACAGTGCTTGCGAGCCATTTGGACCCTGCAGCGTAATTAAAGACAAAAACAGGATCATTTACATCAATACATCGCACCCTCGCATTCCTGTCATGGTAGTCATATTGTGGCTGGCGCCTGCTCTCGACAATTTCTTTCATGGTGGGGTGTATAAGGGATAACCGGGTTTTGAGCGTCCTTTTCATTAGCAGCTCTGCGGGTGGAACCCCTGTGAGCGAGTGTGGTCGGGATCTATAGGCCAACAGGAGGTGTGATAAGCGTCTTTGTAGGGAACCTCCTTGGATTCTGAGCATCCCCTGTTTGATTATCTGCACTGCTCGTTCTGCCTGGCCGTTTGAGGCCGGCTTGAACGGTGCCGTTCTGACATGGTTAATTCCATTGCCTGCCATGAAGTCCTGGAATTCAGTGCTTGTGAAGCACGGGCCATTGTCGCTGACCAAGACGTCCGGTAGACCGTGGGCGGCGAACATTGCCCGTAGACTTTCTACCATGGCAGAGGATGTGCTTGAATTAAAAATGTCACACTCGATCCATTTGGAGTAGGCGTCTACTACAACCAAAAACATTTTTCCCATGAAAGGACCTGCGTAGTCCACATGGATGCGTGACCAAGGCTTGGCGGGCCATGGTCAGGGGCTAAGGGGGGCTTCCCTGGGTGCATTGCCCAGCTGGGCACACGTGTTGCACCTGCGAACACAAAGTTCCAGATCTGCATCTATCCCTGGCCACCAAACGTATGACCTGGCAATTGCCTTCATCATGACAATGCCCGGATGCTCATTGTGGAGTTCTCTGATGAACACCTCTCTGCCCATCTGGAGCATGACTACGCGGTTTCCCCACAGTAGGCAATCGGCCTGAATCGAGAGTTCATCCCTGCGCCTGTGAAATGGTTTAAATTCCTCAGGGCATGCCCTGTACGTGGCTGCCCAGTCCCCATTCAGGACACATTTCTTGACGAGAGACAATAGCGGGTCTCTATTTGTCCAGACTTTAATCTGATGGGCTGTCACGGGTGAGCCTTCGCTTCCAAAAGCTTCAACAGCCATGACCATCTCAGCAGCATGCTCGGTAGCCCCTTTAGTGGTGGCTAGTGGGAGCCTGCTGAGTGCATCGGCGCAGTTTTCGATGCCCGGTCTGTGCCGAATTGTATAGTCATAGGCGGCTAACGTGAGTGCCCACCTCTGTATGTGGGCCGAAGCGTTTGCAATTATGGCCTTGTTGTCGGCCAAAAGGGACGTAAGGGGTTTGTGATCTGTCTCCAGCTCAAATTTCCTGCCAAACAGGTACTGGTGCATTTTCTTTACAGCATATACACATGCGAGCGCCTCCTTTTCTACCATCCCGTAACCCCTTTCTGCCTGGGACAGACTCCTGGAGGCATAAGCTACCGGCTGTAACTGACCCTTGACATTGACATGCTGCAACACACACCCGACACCATAGGATGACGCATCGCACGTTAACACAAGTTTTTTACATGTTAACAGAGTGTTGGAACATAACAAATTGCGTGTTTTATTAAAAGCCCTTTCCTGGCTGTCCCCCCAGACCCATTCGCGACCTTTGCGTAGGAGCACGTGTAGCGGCTCTAGCAGCGTGCTCAATTTGCGAAGAAAGTTACCAAAATAGTTCAGGAGCCCCAGGAACGAACACAGCTCCGTCGTGTTACGGGGTCTGGGTGCTCTCTGGATCGCTTCCGTCTTGGACGCAGTAAGGCTGATCCCGTCTGCTGCTACCCTCATCCCCAGGAATTCTACCTCTGGAGCTAGGAAGACGCACTTCGCCTTTTTCAGTCGCAGCCCTACCCGGTCCAGTCTGCGTAGCACCTCTCCAGGTTGTGTAGGTGTTCTTCAGTATTGTAACCCGTGATGAGGATGTCGTCCTGAAAAACCACCGTCCTTGGAATCGACTTGAGGAGGCTTTCCATATTTCGTTGGAAGATCACAGCGGCCGAACGAATGCCGAACGGGTATCTGTTGTACTCAAATAACCCCTTGTGTGTCGTGATGGTGGTCAGCTTCTTCGACTCACTCGCCAGCTCCTGGGTCATGTAAGCTGAGGTCAGGTCCAATTTTGAAAAAAGTTTGCCACTGGATAGCGTCGCGAAGAGGTCCTCCGCTCTCAGTAGCGGGTACTGGTCTTGGAGTGACACCCGATTGATGGTGGCCTTGTAATCACCACATATCCTGACCCACCCATCCGCCTTGAGCACCGGCACAATCGGGCTCGCCCAGTCACTGAATTTGACTGGCGAGATGATGCCTTCCCTCAGCAGGCGGTCCAATTCGCATTCTATCTTTTCCCGCATCATGTACGGCACCGCTCTGGCCTTGTGGTGTACTGGCCTGGCGTCCGGGTTTATGTGAATCACTACCTTGGTCACCATGAATGTGCCAATGCCGGGTTGAAATAGTGAGTTAAATTTGTCCAGGATCTGTGGGCATGATACTCGCTCCACAGAGGAAATTGCACTGACATCGCCCCATTTCCAGTTCATGACAGCAAACCAACTCCTCCCCAGTAGTGCGGGACCGTCCCCTGGGACAATCCAGAGTGGCAACCTGTTCTCCGAATCTTTGTGGGTCACGACTACCGTGGCGCTGCCTAGCACCGGAATGATCTGCTTTGTGTAAATCCGTAGCTGTGCGTCAATCGGCGATAATTTTGGCTCCTGGCCTTGGACGCCCACAACTTTTCGAACTGTTTGATACCAATCAGAGACTGGCTGGCCCCCGTGTCTAGCTCCATTGATACTGGGATGCCATTGAGGAGCACTTTCATCATTATTGGTGGCGTCCTGGTGTATGAACTGTATTCGTGCTCCACATGAACTCGCTGAACTTCAGCTTCCAGCGATTTCCCCCAGCGTTCATTTCTGCAATTTCTGCAGGTATTTTGCTCATCTCTGCAAACTCCAGCTGAGTGTGTGCCTCCACGCCTCCAACATGAGTTGCGGATTGAAACAAAAGGTCCCTTGCCAGTCGATCGTCCCTGACTGCCTCTGTTATTGTCCTTGAGTGCGCCATTAACAGGTGTTGATGGCCCCATTACTGGCCGCATTGTCCCTTGCAATGGCGTGAATCGCCGTTCAGCTTGCCATTGTCTCTGTCGAACTCCCACTCTGGGTTCGACTACATGTTGGGGCATGCCCGACTGCCCTTGTCTGCCTGGAGAACTGTGTGCTGCTTTAGCAATGTTGAATCTCTGTCCCAACCATTCGTTAACACAGTACCTCTTGTCTGTTCTGCTCATGGCCATGCTCGTGTGGTTTAAATCCCAGTTTCTCATCGCCATTGATACGTCCTTACTATACAGTATAAATGCACACACGGCCCATGCTTGAGAGAAGGTCAGTCTGTGACCTGTCCTTTATTCCTTAGCACTCCAAGTGATGAAGGGGGGTGGAGCTTCCCCTTTTGTACCTGAAAGCCCAGGTTAGGAGTGTCTCCCAACTTGTGGTCATTGTTCTCACATTGTACAACTTAGGTCAGATTATACACGGGTTACAATGCTGGTTGAATACATGACAGTTCTGTCATTTCCTTGTTCCCCATTACAAATTCTCCCATTTCTGTCTGTGAGGACCTTCATTTGTCTTCACTAATCTTTTTCTTTTTACTTGTAGAAACTTAATCCAAGTCATTAATATAGATTGTAAATAGTTGAGGACCCAACACTGATCCTTGCGGCACCCCACTAGTCACTGGTTGCCAACCGGAAAATTTATCCCGACTCTCTGTTTTCTGTTAGTTAGCCAATCCTCTATCCATGCCAATATATTACCCCGAACCTTGTGAGCTTTTATCTTGTGCAGTAACCTCTTATGTGGCACCATATCGAATGCCTTCTGGAAATCCAAATACACCACATTCACTGGTTCCCTCTTATACACCCTGCTTGTTACATTTTCAAAGAACTCCAGCAAATTTGTCAAACATGATTTCCCTTTCATAAAACCATGCTGACTCTGCTTGATTGAATCACACTTTTCCAAATGTCCCACTACTGCTTCCTTAATAATGGACTTCAGCATTTTTCCAATGACAGATGTTAGGCTAACTGGTCTATAGCTTCCTGCTTTTTGTCTGCCTCCTTTTTTCAATAGGGGTGTTACATTTGCAGTTTTCCAATCTGCTGGGACCGCTCCGGAATCCCGGGAATTTTGGTAAATTACAACCAATGCATCCACTATCTCTGCAGCCACTTCTCTTAAGACTCTAGGATGTAAGGTATCAGGTCCAGGGGACTTGTCCACCTTTAGTCCCATTATTTTACCTCGTAGTGATAGTGATTGTATTAAGATCCTCCCTACCTATAGCCCCTTGATTATCCAATATTGGGATGTTTTTAGTGTCTTCTACCATGAAGACCGATACAAAATATTTGTTCACCGTCTCTGCCATTTATCTGTTCTCCATTATTAATTCCCCAGTCTCATCCTCTAAGGGACCAACATTTACTTTAGCCACTCTTTTCCTTTTTATGTACCTGTAGAAACTCTTACTGTCTGTTTTTATATTTCGTGCTAGTTTACTTTCATAATCTATCTTCCCTCTCTTTATAATTTTTTTAGTCATTCTCTGCTGGCTTTTAAAAATGTCCCAATCCTCTGGCTTCCCACTAGCCTTGGCCACATTGTATGCCTTTGTTTTCAATTTGATACCCTCCCTTATTTCCTTAGTTAGCCACGGATGGTTATCCCTTCTCTTACAGTCTTTCCTTCTCATTGGGGTATATTTTTGTTGCGAGTTGTGAAATATCTCCTTAAATGTCTGCCACTGCTCATCAAACGTCCCATTCTTTAGTCTATTTTCCAAGTCCACTTTAGCCAACTCTGCCCTCATACCTTGGTAGTCTCCTTTATTTCAGCTTAGGACCCTGGTTTGAGAACCAACTTTCTCACCCTCCAACTTGTGTTCCTAACACAGATGAGACTGCACACAGGGAGGTTAAAGTAACAGTGACCTCAGTCTTTATTGAGATACTCCAGATTGAGGAACAGGCCTTAGGGGCTGGCTTATATACAGTTGGATGGTCTCGTGGCCAATGCCCAGTACAAAAAAGTCTCTGAGCATTTGATTCAGGTAGCCATCAAACTCACATTGTCCTGTAAGTCGCCTGAGCTCGGCGACGTAGCTCGCCACTTCCTGACCTTCAGATCGCTGGCATGTGTAGAACTGATACAGTTGGTGAGAGGCGGGAGCAGTGTCGGAGCGGCCTATAAAAGGCCCAGCGGGTGCTCGAGAGCCAGCGGCAGTTGGTGAGAGGCGGGAGCAGCGTCGGAGCGGCCTATAAAAGGCCCAGCAGGTGTTCCACAGGCAGCGGCAGTTGGTGAGAGGCGGGAGCAGCATCGGAGCGGCCTATAAAAGGCCCAGCGGGAGCTCGAGAGCCAGCGGCAGTTGGTGAGAGGCGGGAGCAGCATCGGAGCGGCCTATAAAAGGCCCAGCGGGAGCTCGAGAGCCAGCGACAGTTGGTGAGAGGCGGGAGCAGCGTCGGAGCGGCCTATAAAAGGCCCAGCGGGAGCTCGAGAGCCAGCGACAGTTGGTGAGAGGCGGGAGCAGCGCCGGAGCGGTCTATAAAAGGCCCAGCGGGAGCTCGAGAGCCAGCGGCAGTTGGTGAGAGGCGGGGGCAGCGTCGGAGCGGCCTATAAAGGCGTACTTGTGCAGCTACAGCGGGAGAGAAAGCAAAAAAGAAGCAGAAAGGAATCAAAAGGTGACGTCACAGCCAATGGGGTAAGTGATTGGCTGGTGATTGGTGAGTAGCTTTTATTTTGATTTTTATATCAGTAAGTAAACTGTAACATTGTTATTACCAATTTAAGTGTATCTAAGGGTTAAGGCATGGCAGGAGAGCTCGGTCACGTGATATGCTCCTCCTGTACCATGTGGGAACTCAGGGACACTTCCGGTGTCCCTGACGACTACGTGTGTGAGAACTGTATCCGCCTCCATCTCCTGACGGACTGCGTTACGGAATTGTAGCTGAGGGTGGATTCACTCTGGAGCATCCACGATGCTGAGAATGACATAAATGGCACGTGTAGTGAGTTGGTCTTACCGCATGAGAAGGATCCACAGCCAGCTAGGGAATGGAAGACCAGCAGGAAGAGTAGTACAAAGAAGGTAGTGCAGGGGTCCCATCTGGTCATCCCCCTGCAAAACAGATACACTGCTTTGAGTGCTGTTGAGGGAGATGACTCATCAGGGGAGAGCAGCAGCAGCCAAGTTCATGGCACCGTGGCTGGCTCTGTTGTACAGGAGGGCATAAAAAAGAGTGGGAGAGCGATAGCGATAGGGGATTCAATCATAAGGGGAATAGATAGGCGTTTCTGCGGCCGCAATCGAGACTCCAGGATGGTATGTTGCCTCCCTGGTGCAAAGGTCAAGGATGTCTCCGAGTGAGTGCAGGACATTCTAAAAAGGGAGGGAGAACAGCCAGTTGTCGTGGTGCACATTGGTACCAACGACATAGGTAAAAAAAGGGATGAGGCCCTACGAGACGAATTTAAGGAGCTAGGAGCTGAATTAAAAAGTAGGACCTCAAAAGTAGTAATCTCGGGATTGCTACCAGTGCCACATGCTAGTCAGAGTAGGAATCGCAGGATAGCACAGATAAATACGTGGCTTGAGCAGTGGTGCAGCAGGGAGGGATTCAAATTCCTGGGGCATTGGAACCGGTTCTGGGGGAGGTGGGACCAGTACAAACTGAACGGTCTGCACTTGGGCAGGACCGGAACCAATGTCCTAGGGGGAGTGTTTGCTAGTGCTGTTGGTGAGGAGCTAAACTACTATGGCAGGGGGATGGGAACCAATACAGGGAGACAGAGGGAAACAAAAAGGAGACAAAAATAAAAGACAGAAAAGAGATGAGTAAAAGTGGAGGGCAGTGAAACCAAAGGCAAGAAACAAAAAGGGCCACTGAATATAAAAGGGCTGAAGGAGGGGTCAAAACTAAAAATCAAGGTTTAAAAACTAGGATGAAAACACTCTATCTAAATGCACACAGCATTTGAAATAAAGTAAATGAGTTAACGGCACAACTCATTACAAATGGGTATGATTTGGTGGCCATTACAGAAACATGGTTGCAAGGTGGCCAAGACTGGGAATTAAACATACAGGGGTATCTGACGATTCAGAAAGATAGGCAAGAAGGGAAAGGAGGTGGGGTAGCTCTGTTAATAAAAGATGATATCAGGGCAGTTGTGAGGGATGATATTGGCTCTAATGAACAAAATGTTGAATCATTGTGGGTGGAGATTAGAGATAGTAAGGGGAAAAAGTCACTGGTCGGCGTAGTTTATAGGCCCCCAAATAATAACTTCAAGGTGGGGCGGGCAATAATCAAGGGAATAATGGAGGCATGTGAAAAAGGAACGGCAGTAGTCATGGGGGATTTTAATCTACATATCGATTGGTCAAATCAAATCGCATGGGGTAGCCTGGAGGAGGAATTCATAGAATGCATACGGGATTGTTTCTTAGAACAGTATGTTACAGAACCTACAAGGGAGCAAGCCATCTTAGATCTGGTCCTGTGTAATGAGACAGGAAAAATAAACGATCTCCTCGTAAAAGATTCTCTCGGAATGAGTGATCACAATATGGTTGAATTTGTAATACAGATTGAGGATGAGGAAGTTGTGTCGGAAACGAGCGTACTATGCTTAAACAAAGGGGACTACAGTGGGATGAGGGCAGAGTTGGCTAAAATAGACTGGAAACAAGGACTAAACGGTGGCACAATTGATGAACAGTGGAGGACTTTTAAGGAGCTCTTTCATAGTGCGCAACAAAAATATATTCCAGTGAAAAAGAAGGGCGGCAAGAGAAGGGATAACCAGCCGTGGATAACCAAGTAAATAAAGGAAAGTATCAAATCAAAGACCAATGCGTATAAGGTGGCCAAGGTTAGTGGGAAACTAGAGGATTGGGAAAATTTTAAGCAACAGCAAAGAATGACTAAAAAAGCAATAAAGAAAGGGAAGATAGATTACGAAGGTAAACTTGCGCAAAACATAAAAACAGATAGTAAAAGCTTTTACAGATATATAAAACGGAAAAGAGTGACTAAAGTAAATGTTGGTCCCTTCGAAGATAAAAAGGGGGATTTAATAATGGGAAATGTGGAAATGGCTGAGACCTTAAACAATTATTTTGCTTCCGTCTTCACAGTGGAAGAGACAAAAACCATGCCAAAATTTGCAGGCCACAGGAATGTGGGAAGGGAGGACCTTGAGACAATCACTATCACTAGGGGGATAGTGCTGGACAGGCTAATGGACTGAAGGTAGACAAGTCCCCTGGTCCTGATGAAATGCATCCCAGGGTATTAAAAGAGATGGCGGAAGTTATAGCAGATGCATTCGTTATAATCTACCAAAATTCTCTGGACTCTGGGGAGGTACCAGCGGATTGGAAAGCAACTAATGTAACGCCTCTGTTTAAAAAAGGGGGCAGGCAAAAGGCAGGTAACTATAGGCCGGTTAGTTTAACATCTGTAGTGGGGAAAATGCTTGAAACTATCATTAAGGAAGAAATAGCGGGACATCTAGATAGGAATAATGCAATCAAGCAGACGCAACATGGATTCATGAAAGGGAAATCATGTTTAACTAACTTACTGGAGAAACGCCTGTCCGTTCCCCTGACTAGTGAATCTCCTACCACTATAGCTCTTTCATTCTTCTTCGTCCACCCCTGTGCAGCTGAGCCACCCATGGTACTGTGGTCTTGGCTCTGGCTGCACTCCCCAGAGGCACCGTTGCCCCCATGGGTACTCAGAAGAGAATATTGGTTGGAAAGCGAGATGGACTCAGGGGACTCCTACACTACCTGCCTCGGCCTCCTCTTCTGTCTGGCGGTCACCCACTTCCTCTCTGCCTGCACACACTTAAGCTGCGGGGAGACCACCTCTAGAAATGTGCCATCCACATAGCTCTCAGTCTCGCGGATGCACTGCATTGACTCCAACCG
Organism: Pristiophorus japonicus; assembly: GCF_044704955.1. Taxonomy (NCBI): domain Eukaryota; kingdom Metazoa; phylum Chordata; class Chondrichthyes; family Pristiophoridae; genus Pristiophorus; species Pristiophorus japonicus. The sequence continues at coordinate 211,014,733 of NC_091981.1, read as the reverse complement.
CCGCTCAAGCTCCAAAACACGGAGCTCGAGTTGGTGCAGCTGGAGACACCTCATGCACACGTGATTGACCCGGCTGCGCAAAGCGTCCAGGACTTCCCACATGCCACAGGATGTGCAATCCACGGGATCGAGCTGCCCTGCCATCCCTCTAGTTAGACTCAAATGTTAGTTCTAGACTCTCCAGCCAAGGGAAACATGCTCCCAGCAGCACCCTTGCTGCAGCTCGCCAGCCAAGGAAGGCAGTAAATAGGCTGCCTCACATAGTGCCAGTCAGGTCAGGTTTGGGGGAGGGCGGGGGGGGGGGGGGGGGGGAAGTGTTTATACTTTGGGAAGGGACCCTTATCCTTGTTTATTTTCGTGGAAGAAAACCAACATTTTTTGAGTCATTCTTCATCATTTTAATCCCTGGTATCATTCATGTGTCCTTTCCATGGCTATAATATCCTTCCTATAATGGGGTGTCCAGAACTGCATACAGTACTGTAACTGTGGCCTAATCAATGCCTTGTATAAATTCATTATCACTTCCTTGCTTTTATGGTTTAATGGTTGCTTGCATTAAGGTATGCAGAATCTGCTGCTTAACAAACAATTCAAAGCATATTGTGTATACTTTCTTATAACACTATCTTGCTCAGGCATATCTTCTTAGCTCACACCACTCTGAAAACATCCTGCATCAATTACCTAGCTGACTGCCTCTATTCGAAAATATGCAATGGACGTCTATAACTTCAGTACTTTCCTCCATTTCTCTCCTGCATCATCTCTATAAATGCAATATCATATCTATTTACATGGGAGCATTTAATATCGTGTTTCTTTCATACTTAACAAGATAATGTAATTGATGGTCTTCTGTTTTGTCCAATGGGGAATGTTTAGGGTATTCTGGTAGATTTGTATTTGTCGGTGAATTGTCTTCTTCGTTAGAGTCAAAGAGTCTTGCTTGACAATAGTTTTGAAGTATGATGAATTAATAGTCATTGAATGTTTTATTGAACGGTATCCATGAAGCCTTGACATTAATCATTCTCAAAATAAATAGCGTGCCTTTTACAAGCCAGTATCATATCACCTTCTTTGATGTTTTAGCTCTGATATAGTGGGCTGCATATTTTTCCTTTTTACATCTTCATTTGTTTTGCAAACAATCATGCCACCTGTTTGGTTGACAAATATAGGAAGCTTCATACACAATGTTTGCACAAATATAAGTTCTGCTGGAGATTTATCACTCGTGTACTTAAGTGTTTGACAAGAATTTGAAAAGCTGTCATTTCCCTGATTATCCTGCCTTGCTCATCCCTGTTTATATAAAATAGTTTACATCATTTTGGGATCAATATATGATTAATCTATATTTGAAACTCATACACAATAATATGTTTAAATTTACTGTTGTTGAAAAGAGCAGGATAATGCATTTAACCTCTTCGTGTATAAGTCGACAAAGTCAATTCTGGACTGCTGTACACCCTGAAAAGAACTTTTAAAATACTGTGACACAAGATGGCTGGTCTGGATTAGGAAGAAACCTGTTGCTGGGAGAAACACGTGGGGGCAGATCTCTCCCACAAAAACTGGTGAGAGAAGCTGGGTCTGTTCAAATGTTAATTTGAACACTGGCCTGCCAGCAGCCAATGACATCAAAACTGGGTGCTCTTAGGAAGGCCAAGGGATTCTTGTGTGTGTGGAGCCAGGTTGTCTAGGGATTGTGACCATCTTTAAAAAAGGGGACAAGTCCGACTGCGGCAACTACGGAGGAATCTCCGTGCTATCAACCATGGGGAAAGTCGTCGCTAGAGTCCTCCTCAACAGTCTTCTCCCCGTGGCTGAGGAGCTCCTCCCGGAATCACAGTGCGGATTTCGTTCCCCTACGGGGCACAACGGACATGATTTTTGCAGCGTGACAGCTGCAGGAAAAATGCAGGGAACAGCGGCAGCCCTTATACATGGCCTTCTTCGACCTTACAAAGGCCTTTGACACTATCAACCACGAGGGTCTATGGAGCGTCCTCCTCCGTTTTAGATGCCCCAAAAAGTACGTCACCATCCTCCGCCTGCTCCACGACGACATGCAAGCCGTGATCCTTACCAATGGATCCATCACAGACCCAATTCATGTCCGGACCGGGGTCAAGCAGGGCTGCGTCATCACCCCAACCCTTTTCTCAATCATCCTCGCTGCCATGCGCCACCTCACAGTTGACAAGCTCCCCGCTGGAGTGGAACTAAACTATAGAACCAGTGGGACGCTGTTCAAACTTCGCCGTCTCCAGGCCAGGTCCAAGACCCCTCCAACCTCTATCGTCGAGCTATAGTACACGGACGAGGTTGAACTCCAGGACATAGTCGACATATTTACCGAGGCTTATGAAAGCATGGGCCTTACGCTAAACATCAGTAAGACAAAGGTCCTCCACCAGCCTGTCCTCGCCACACAGCACTGCCCCCCAGACATCAAGATCCACAGCGTGGCCCTGGACAACGTGGATCACTTCCCTGATCTCAGGAGCCTCCTATCAACAAGAGCAGGCATTGACGACAAGATCCAACACCGCCTCCAGTGCGCCAGTGCAGCCTTCAGCCGCCTGAGGAAAAGAGCGTTTGAAGACCAGGCCCTCAAAACTGTCACCAAGCTCATGGTCTACAGGGCTGAAGTAATACCCGCCCTCCTGTATGGCTCAGAGATGTGGATTATGCACAGTAGACACCTCAAGTCGCTGGAGAAATACCACCAGCGATGTCTCCGCAAGATCCTACAAATCCCCTGGGAGGACAGATGCACAAACATTAGCGTCCTCATTCAGGCCAACATCCCCAGCATTGAAGCACTGACCACACTTGATCAGCTCTGCTGGGCAGGCCACATAGTTCGCATGCCAGACACGAGGCTCCCAAAGTAAACGCTCTACTCAGAACTTGATATGTCCTTACTACACAGTATAAATGCACACGAGGCCCATACTTGAAAGAAGGTCACTCTGTGACCAGTTACCTTTATTACCAAGACCTCAAGTGATGAAGGTGGGTGAAGCTTCCCCTTTTATACCTGAAAGTCCAGGTTAGGAGTGTTTCTCACAAGTTCGCCCCTTGTAGTCAATGTTCTCAAGGTGTACAACTTAGGTCAGCTTATGCATTTGGTTACAATGATAGTTGAATGCATGACATCACCTCCCCCGCAAAGTCTTATTGGGATCACAGGTTAAGTCTCTCTGGTGGTTTACGCTCCCTTGTAGAGCACCTGAGTTGGGGCTCCAGTTGTTGGGCGCTGGCCTCTGCCTGATTTTTGCGGTACCTCAGGCCTCTCCAGACTGCTCACAGTGACTGGGCTCTCCTCCACTTGGTTCCGGTGTTCGGTCACCTGTGGTGGAGTAAATTCTACGTCGTGTTCTTCCTCTGCTTCTTCTATGGGGTTGCTGAACCTCCTTTTAGTTTGATCTACGTGTTTGCGGCAGATTTGTCCATTGGTAAGTTTAACTACCAAAACCCTATTCCCCTCTTTGGCAATCACAGTGCCTACAAGCCATTTGGGCCCTGCAGCGTAATTAAGGACAAAAACAGGGTCATTGACATCAATACATCGCGCCCTCGCATTCCTGTCATGGTAGTCACATTGTGATTGACGCCTGCTCTCAACAATTTCTTTCATAGTAGGTAGTATAAGGGATATCCTTGTTTTGAGCGTCCTTTTCATCAGCAGCTCTGCGGGTGGAACCCCTGTGAGTGAATGTGGTCGGGATCTATTGGCCAACAGGAGGCGTGATAAGCGGCTTTGTAGGGAATCCCCTTGGATTCTGAGCATCCCGGTTGATTATCTGCACTGCTTGTTCCACCTGGCCGTTTAAGGCCGGCTTGAACGGTGCCGTTCTGACATGGTTGATTCCATTGCCTGCCATGAAGTAATGGAATTCAGTGCTTGTGAAGCACGGGCCATTGTCGCTGACCAAGACCTCCGGTAGACCGTGGACAGTGAACATTGCTGTAGACTTTCCACCGTGGCAGAGGATGTGCTTGAATTTAAAATGGCACATTCAATCCATTTGGAGTTGGCGTCGACTACAACCAAAAACATTTTTCCAATGAAAGGACCTGCGTAATCCACATGGATGCGTGACCATGACTTGACGGGTCAGGACCACGGGCTAAGGTGGGCTTCCCTGGGTGCGTTGCCCAGCTGAGCACACATGTTGCACCTGCGAATACAAAGTTCCAGGTCTGCATCTATCCCTGGCCACCAAACGTGTGACCTGGCAATTGCCTTCATCATGACTGGAATTCTTTGAGGATATAACGAGCATGGTGGATAGAGGTGTACCGATGGATGTGGTGTATTTGGATTTCCAAAAGGCATTCGATAAGGTGCCACACAAAAGGTTACTGCAGAAGATAAAGGTACGCGGAATCAGAGGAAATGTATTAGCACGGATAGAGAATTGGCTGGCTAACAGAAAGCAGAGAGTTGGGATAAATGGGTCCTTTTCAGGTTGGAAATCGGTGGTTAGTGGTGTGCCACAGGGATCGGTGCTGGGACCACAACTGTTTACAATATACATAGATGACCTAGAGGAGGGGACAGAGTGTAGTGTAACAAAATTTGCAGATGACACAAACATTAGTGGGGAAGCGGGTTGTGTAGAGGACACAGAGAGGCTGCAAAGAGATTTAGATAGGTTAAGCGAATGGGCTAAGGTTTGGCAGATGGAATACAATTTTGGAAAATGTGAGGTCATCCACCTTGGAAAAAAAAGCAGTAAAAGGGAATATTATTTGAATGGGGAGAAATTACAGCATGCTGCGGTGCAGAGGGATCTGGGGGTCCTTGTGCATGAATCCCAAAAAGTTAGTTTGCAGGTGCAGCAGGTAATCAGGAAGGCGAATGGAATGTTGGCCTTCATTGCAAGAGGGATGGAGTACAAAAGCAGGGAGGTCCTGCTGCAACTGTATAGGGTATTGGTGAGGCCGCACCTGGAGTACTGCGTGCAGTTTTGGTCACCTTACTTAAGGAAGGATATACTAGCTTTGGAGGGGGTACAGAGACGATTCACTCGGCTGATTCCAGAGATGAGGGGGTTACCTTATGATGATAGATTGAGTAGACTGGGTCTTTACTCGTTGGAGTTCAGAAGGATGAGGGGTGATCTTATAGAAACATTTAAAATAATGAAAGGGATAGACAAGATAGAGGCAGAGAGGTTGTTTCCACTGGTTGGGGAGACTAGAACTAGGGGGCATAGCCTCAAAATACGGGGGAGCCAATTTAAAACCGAGTTGAGAAGGAATTTCTTCTCCCAGAGGGTTGTGAATCTGTGGAATTCTCTGCCCAGGGAAGCAGTTGAGGCTAGCTCATTGAATGTATTCAAGTCACAGATAGATAAATTTTTAACCAATACGGGAATTAAGGGTTATGGGGAGCGGGCGGGTAATTGGAGCTGAGTCCACGGCCAGATCAGCCATGATCTTTTTGAATGGCGGAGCAGGCTCGAGGGGCTAGATGGCCTACTACTGTTCCTAATTCTTATGTTCTTATGACAATGCCCAGGTGCTCATTGTGAAGTTCTCTGATAAACACCTCTATGCCCTTCTGGGGCATGACTAGTCGGTTTCCCCACAGTAGGCAATCAGCCTGAATCGAGAGTTCATCCCTGTGCCTGTGAAATGGTTTATATTCCTCAGGGCATGCCCCGTACGTGGCTGCCCAGTCCCCATTCAGGACACATTTCTGAACTAAAGACAGTAGCGGGTCTTTATTTGTCCAGACTTTAATCTGATGGGCTGTCACAGGTGAGCCTTCGCTTACGAAAGCTTCAACAGCCATGACCATTTCAGCATCATGCTCAGTTCCTCCTCAGTGGTGGCTAGTGGGAGCCTGCTGAGTGCTTCTGCGCAGTTTTCAGTGCCCGGTCTGTGCGGAATAGTGTAGTCATTGGCGGCTAACGTAAGTGCCCACCTCTGTATGTGGGCCGTGCATTCGCATTTATGGCCTTGTTGTCGGCCAAAAGCGACGTTTGGAGTTTGTGATCTGTCTCCAGCTCAAATTCCCTGCCAAACAGGTACTGGTGCATTTTTTTTTTACTGCCATCCCGTAGCTCCTTTCTGCCTGGGACAGACTTCTGGAGGCATAAGCTACCGGCTGTAACTGATCATTGGCATTCACATGCTGCAACACACATCCGACACCATAGGACGATTTATCACACGTTAACACAAGTTTCTTACACGGGTCATATAACGTTAACAGTTTGTTGGAGCATAACAAATTGCGTGCTCCATCAAAAGCCCTTTCCTGGCTGTCCCCCCCAGACCCAATCGCGACCTTTGCGTAGGAGCACATGTAGCGGCTCTAACAGCGTGCTCAATTTGGGAAGAAAGTTACCAAAATAGTTCAGGAGCCCCAGGAACGAACGCAGCTCCATCATGTTACGGGGTCTGGGTGCTCTCTGGATCGCTGCCGTTTTGGACGCAGTAGGGCTGATCCCGTCTGCTGCTACCCTCCTCCCCAGGAATTCTACCTCTGGAGCTAAGAAGACGCACTTCACCTTTTTCAGTCGCAGCACTACCCAGTCCAGTCTGCGTAGCACCTCCTCCAGCTTGCGGAGGTGTTCTTCAGTATCGCGACCCGTGATGAGGATGTCGTCTTGAAAAACCACTGTCCTTGGAATCGACTTGAGGAGGCTTTCCATATTTCGCTGAAAGATCGCGGCGGCCGAACGAATCCCGAACGGACATCCGTTATACTCAAACAACCCCTTGTGTGTCGTGATGGTGGTCAGCTTCTTCGACTCACTCGGCAGCTCCTGGGTCATGTAAGCTGAGGTCAGGTCCAATTTTGAAAAAAGTTTGCCACCGGATAGCGTCGCAAAGAGGTCCTCTGCTCTCGGTAGCGGGTACTGGTCTTGAAGTGACACCCGATTGATGGTGGCCTTGTAATCGCCACATATCCTGACCGATCCATCCACCTTGAGCACCCGCATGACCGGGCTCGCCCAGTCACTGAATTCTACTGGCGAGATGATGCCTTCCCTCAGCAGGCGGTCCAATTCGCATTCTATCTTTTCCCGCATCATGTACGGCACCGCTCTGGACTTGTGGTGTACTGGCCTGGTGTCCGGGTTTATATGAATCACTACCTTGGCCCCCATGAAAGTGCCGATGCCGGGTTGAAATAATGAGTCAAATTTGTCCAGGACCTGTGAGCATGATACTCGCTCCACAGAAGAAATTGCATTGACATCACCCCATTTCCAGTTCATGACAGCAAGTCAACTCCTCCCCAGTAGTGCGGGACCGTCCCCTGGGACAATCCAGAGTGGCAACCTGTTCTCCGAATCTTTGTGGGTCACGACTACCGTGGCGCTGCCTGGCACCGGAATGATTTCCTTTGTATATGTCTGTAGCTGTGCGTCAATCGGCAATAATTTTGGCCTCCTGGCCTTGTACACCCACAACCTTTCGAACTGTTTGATACTCATCAGGGACTGGCTGGCCCCCGTGTCTAGCTCCATTAATACTGGGATGGCACTGAGGAGCACTTTCATCATTATCGGTGGCGTCCTGGTATATGAACTGTATATGTGCTCCACATGAACTCGCTGAACTTCCGCTTCCAGCAATTTCCTCCAGTATTCATTTGGCCTCGTAGGGCTTACATCGGGCCCGTCCTCCTCGTACATCAACCTGGCTGCAGGCTTGCTGCACATACGCGCCAAGTGACCGCTGACGTTGCAGTTTTTGCAGGTATATTGCTGATACCTGCAAGCTCTGGCTGGGTGTTTGCCTCCATACCTCCAGCATGAGCTGGAGGCCCTGTTGTTGGAAACAAAAGGTCCATTACCAGTCGATCGTCTCTGACTGTCTCTGTAACTGTCCTTAAGCGCACCATTAACAGGTGTTGATAGCCCCATTACTGGCCGCATTGTCCATTGCAATGGCATGAATCGCCGTTCAGCTAGCCATTGTCTCTGTTGAATTCCCCCTTTGGGTTTGACTACATGCTGGGGCATGTCCGATTGCCCTTGTCTGCCTGGAGAACTGTGTGCCACATTAACAATGTTGACTCCCTGGTCATTTGCCTAATTTGAGCCAAGATTTTTGTCAGACATCATTCTGGTCTCTTTCTCCCCTGAGATAAATGTCTGGGCTATCAGAGCCGCCGCTTCCAAGGTCAAGTCTTTGGTCTCAATCAGTTTCCTGAAAATCCCAGTGTGCCCGATGCCCTCAATAAAAAAGTCTCGCAGCATCTCCGCTCTGCATGCATCTGGGAACTTACATAGGCTCGCCAGTCGCTGGAGATCTGCCATGAAGTCTGGAACGCTTTGCCCTTCTCGCCGCCGGTGCGTGTAAAACCGATGTCTCACCATGTGCATGCTGCTCGTCGGTTTAAGGTGTTCCCCGATCAACTTACTGAGCTCTTCGAACGTCTTGTCTGCCGGCTTCTCTGGCGCTAGAAGATCCTTCATCAGGGAATACGTTCTGGATCTACAAACCGTCAGGAGATGAGCCCTGCGTTTGTCGGACGAATCCTGTTCCAACCATTCCTTAGTGACAAAACTTTGTTGTAGTCTCTCAATAAAGTCGTCCTAATCATCACCAACACAGTACCTCTCTTCTGTGCTGCTAGTGGCCATGCTCACGTGGTTTAAATCCCAGTTTCTCGCCAATGATATGTCCTTACTATACAATATAAATGCACACGAGGCCCATACTTGAGAGAAGGTCACTCTGTGACCAGTTACCTTTATTACCAAGACCTCAAGTGATGAAGGTGGATGGAGCTTCCCCTTTTATACCCAAAAGTCCAGGTTAGGAGTGTCTCCCACAAGTTCACCCCTTGTGGTCAATGTTCTCAAGGTGTACAACTTAGGTCAGCTTATACATGGGTTACAATGATAGTTGAATATATGACAGAACTCGTCCACGGCAAACGAGCCAAAGGCGGGAAGAGGAAACGTTACAAGGACATCCTCAAAGCCTCCCTGATAAAGTGCGACATCCCCACTGACACCTGGGAGTCCCTGGCCATAGACCGCCCTAAGTGGAGGAAGTGCATCCGGGAGGGCGCTGAGCTCCTCGAGTATCGTCGACGAGAACATGCAGAAATCAAGTGCAGGCAGCAGAAGGAATGTGCGGCAAACCAGGCTCCCTGCCCATCCTTTCCTTCAACAACTATCTGTCCCACCTGTGACATAGACTGTGGTTCTCGTATTGGACTGTACAGCCACCTAAGAACTCATGCTAAGAGTGGAAGCAATTTCGACGGACTGCCTATGAATGAATGTCCAGGGAAGAGAGCAAGATGCTAGGACAAGACTGACACCTGCATTGTCTCCACAACGGTCCAATAATCAGGACTGATGGGCCATTTAACACTCACTCGGAAAGCCTTCGGACATCAATCGGCTGGTTTTGTTCAGACCCCAGGATATCTCAGATAGCACAAAATAAGACCTGAAGAAGCCTGAAAGGTTCCACTGAGGCAACAGAACCATCCAAACCCAGCCAGAATTGTGGATTACAGGAGTATAACTGTCGAGCGTTCTGGAAACTCAATCTTCGTTCTATCGCATCCTACGTGAAGGCACGTTTGCCCACCCCTCGAGGATAAGGACTAAGAACAAAGCCTCGCTTCTCCAACCTGACGGATTTCAATTTTGACCTGGATCATGCATGCTTCAGCCAAGCACAGGGTTGTGGAGTCGAACCGCTAAGGAAGGATCAGCGCACAAGGAAGGGTGGATTGGGAGAGAACTCAATAGTGGCACGCTCACCAACTGATCCACGAAAATGCGTGAAGGGGTGTCAGTGTGTCCTAACCAAACCACAGCAGGGTTTAGAGTTAGGTGGGTCCCGGGACGGATTAGCCCACGGGAAGGGTTGGTCTGTTGTAAGGCTAATAAGGGAAGTGCACGGTCTTACTGGGTATTACTGCACTGTGTGGTTCTACTTCACAAGCATCTGGTGAGTGGAGTGGAGGTGTTGATCTGTTGTAATAAACCTTGTGTAATTTTGAACACGAAACGTTGGTCTGTGTCTCACTATAAGACAATCTGTTGTAACTCTTTTCACCCGAACAGAAGGACAGGGTTAGTGTGCTTGCTATAAGCGGGTGTTAAATCATAAACAGTAGATTGGATAACTGTAAGAGACCTATTGGCACCGGTCTCTGCAGAAAACCAACCCGTAGCACAGCAAGCAAGGCAGGGCCGACTTGCCAAGTCAATGCCAAGTAAAAACCCTTATGAATTTGGACCCATCCACGAGACCTCGAAAACCTCGGGAAATAACCGTAGACTGACCATTACAGGGGGAAAATGAATGCTTTTTATATGACTAGTTATGGACGTTAATTCTTCCAATCTCTACAATAGGGTGCCTGAAATACTAATCAATCACCAACAGTGAATCAAAAAAAGATCAACAAAACATTACGGAGAACGAAAATTCGGTATCGCCCCTGTTGCGAAATTGGGGTTACCACTCCCGAGAGGAAGTGGAGCGCAATGTTGGCTGCTCCACTTCCTCTCGGGGGCAGGACTGGGATGGTAAATGCGCAAATTTTCCAGCGCTACGTGGCCTCTCCATTAAAGGGGAGGGCACGCTGCGAGCTCTGCAGTGGGGCGAGGGGGCACTAATAGGAACATAAGAAATAGGAGCAGGAGTAGGCCATACGGCCCTTCGAGCCTGCTCCACCATTTAATACGATCATGGCTGATCTGATCATGGACTCAGGTCCATTTCCCTGCCCGCTCCCCATAACCCGTTATTCCCTTATTGGTTGAGCAACTGTCTATCTCTATCTTAAATTTATTCAATGACCCAGCTTCCACAACTCTCTGGGTCAGCGGATTCCACAGATTTACAATCCTCTGAAAGAAGAAATTCTTCCTCATCTCAATGTTAAATGGGCAGCCCCTCATTCGAAGATTAGTTCCAGTCTCCACTATCAGCGGAAACATCCTCTCTGCATCCACCTTGTCAAGTCCCCTCATAATCTTATAGGTTTCGATAAGATCACCTCGCATTCTTCTGAATTCCAATGAGTAGAGGCCCAACTTACTCAACCTTTCCTCATAAGTCAACTCCCTCATCCTCGGAATCAACCTTGTGAACCTTCTCTGAACTGCCTCCAAAGCAAGTATATCCTTTCATAAATATGGGAACAAAAACTGCACACAGTATTCCAGGTGTGGCCTCATCAATACCCTGTACAACTGTAGCAAGACTTCCCTGCTTTTATACTCCATCCCGTTTGCAATAAAGGCCAAGATTCTATTGGCCTTCCTGATCACTTGCTGTACCTGCATACTAACCTTTTGTGTTTCATGCACCAGGACTCCCAGGTCCTGCTGTCCTGCAGCACTTTGCAATTTTTCTCCATTTAAATAGTATCTTGCTCTTTGATTATTTTCTGCCAAAGTGCATAACCTCACACTTTCCAACATTATACTCCATCTGCCAAATTTTTGCCCACTCACTTAGCCTGTCTATATCCTTTTGCAGGTTTAATATGTCCTCACACATTGCTTTTCCTCCCATCTTTGTATTGTCAGCAAACTTGGCTACGTCCCTTCATCCAAGTCGTTAATATAAATTGTAAACAGTTGAGGTCCCAGCACTGATCCCTGCGGCACCTTACTAGTTACTGATTGCCAACCCGAGAATGAACCGTTTATTCTGAATCTCTGTCTTCTGTTAGATAGCCAGTCCTCTATCCATGCTAATATATTATCCCCAACCCCATGAATTTTTATCTTGTGCAGTATTTTTATGTGGCACCTTGACAAATGCCTTCTGGAAGTTCAAATACACCACATCCACTGGTTCCCCTTTATCCACCCTGTTCGTTACATCCTCAAAGAATTCCAGCAAATTTGTCAAACATGACATCCCCTTCATAAATCCATGCTGACTCTGCCTGACTGAATTATGTTTTTCCAAATGTCCTGCTACTGCTTCTTTAATAATGGATTCCAGCATTTTCCCCAACGGCAGATGTCAGGCTAACTGGTCTATAGTCTCCTGCTTTTTGTCTGCCTCCTTTTTTAAATAGGGGCATTACATTTGCAGTTTTCCAATCTGCTGGGATTTCCCCAGAATCCAGGGAATTTTGGTAAATTACCAATGCATCCACTATCCCTGTCGCTACTTCTCTTAAGACCCTAGGATGCAAGCCATCAGATCCAGCGGATTTATCTGCCTTTAGTCCCATTATCTTACTGAATACCACCTCCTTAGTGATTGTGATTGTGTTAAGTTCCACTCCCCCTATAGCCCCTTGTCAATCCACTGTTGGGATATTTTCAGTGTCCTCTACCGTAAAGACTGACACAAAATATTTGTTCAGGGTTTCTGCCATTTCCATGTTCCCCATTACTAATTCCCCGGTCTCGCTAAGGGACCAACATTCACTTTAGCCACTCTTTTCCTTTATATATACCTGTAGAAACTCTTGCTATCTGATGTGCTAAATGATTTCTCCCCCTCATATCTTTTCCTCTGGCTCTTCAGGCAAGTATGATATCAGTAGTTGTTGACACTTATTGTCCAGAAATTTAGTTTGGCAGGAATGCTGATTTTCCAAATACATTTGTCTATTATTAAACATGCAGCATCTGTTGAAACAGCACTGATGTTTCAGATCAGTCCTAGCTAATATGCTGTCTGACAGCTATGTGCTGATTCATGAACATTTTTATCACATAGAATGTTATTAGCTTTGCTTTCAATTCCTATAAACTGGTAAAACTGTACTCAATCTATTTGCTTGTTTTTTGCAATTGTATGTATTGTTACAGTTAATTTGAAGTATTCTTAAACATGTTTGCACTTGCTCTGTAATTTATCAGTTTTCATAGGAGTATTACACAACATACAACATAAACATATTCATCATCTGTGCTCAGTCATTTGACCGGTCTTTTTCTGATAGCATATCAAAAATATTATAAACCTTGTTACCAGCATAACATAAAAGCATGGCACACTCTATGGTCCTGTCTGCTATATCCAAAGCAATCAGAAAATTCAGCAAAATTTTGAATTCATGTTTCCATCTAAAACCAAGTGAATGAGTCAGCACATGTATTAAAGCGGTTGAAGAAATAGGAATTCACGTGCTGCTTTTCCTCACTATGTTCCAGTACTACATGATAGTGTAGTGGCTATAGTACTGGACTAGCAACTCAGAAGTCATGACCAACAAGAAACTTAACTAGACTAGCCTAGACTAGCCACATTTACAACATGGCTACAAGAGTACAACAAACACGGGATTTGCAATGACTAGTTTGCGTCCTGGCTCTCAAAGCCTCTTCACTATCTACAAGGCTCAAGTCAGGAGTGTGATGGAATACTCACCACTTGTCTGGATGCATGCAGTTGGAATAACACTCAAGAAGCTCAACACCATCCAGGACAGAACCGTCTGCTTGATCAGTGCCCCTGCCTCTGCCTCCACCCTCTTCACCACCAGTGCACTATAGCTTAAGTATGTATGACCTACAAGATGCATTGCAGAAATTCATCATGCTTGTTTCAACAGCATTTCCAGCCCAGCAGCCTCTACTGACAAGAAGCACAAAAACAGCAACATCATGGGAACGCTATTACCTTCAAGTTCCCCTCCAAGTCACACATCATGATTGATATATATGTATACTTGTATTTACTCTGTACAGCCACCAGAGGGTTCATCCCCTGGAGTCCCAAGGGATCCCATAATCCCTTGGGAGCACAGGTATTTAAGGAGGCTTCACAGGTTGGAGAGGCACTCTGGAGACCTGCAATAAAAGACTAAGGTCACACTTTACTTTGAGCTCACAGTTTTCAGTCTGACTCTTTCTTCATACACAACAATGATGACTTATATATAACCACTGTTCCTTGTCAATGCTACCGCAAAAAATAAATCAACACTGAAGTTCTCAAAGACCCTGCATGGAAAGCCCTATTCAGCCAATGCCTCATAGGCAACCTGACAACTTCCAATGAACCAGAGCCGCAGAGTATCCATAGTGCCTAGTCTGCTCTCAAGTCCACCATAATTAGTACCTGCGAAAAGACTCTTGGTTATTCTACCAGAGAACATCAAGACTGGTTCGATGAGAATGACCAGGAGATCCAGGAACTAATAAACCGCAAACGCAAGGCATTTTTGAATTGGAAGCAACACCACAACTGGAATGAAAGAAAACAGATCTACAGACAACTGAAGGCCAAGATCCAATTAAAAAAAACTCGGGACCTAAAGAACAGATGGTGGGTGGAAAAAGCGCAGGAGATCCAGCAACTAGCCAACAATCACAATGTGCGTGGATTTTTTAGCACAGTCAAGTCCACCTACGGCCCAAGCACTCAAGGTCTTATTCCACTGAGGGCCAAGAACGGAGAGGTGCTCATTAAGGACAGAGAGGCAATCAGTGCCCGCTGGAAGGAGCACTTCAAGGATCTCCTCAACCAAAACTCTGTCTTTAATTGAGTGTCCATGACTCCATCGCACAACATGCTATCCGTCACCACCTCGTCACAATCCCAGCCCGGCATGAGGTTGAAAAGGCCATCCAACAACTGAAAAACAACAAGGCCTCAGGAGCAGATGGAATCCCCGCTGAAGTACTAAAGCATGGCGGAGAAGTACTCTTACCATGAATCCATGACTTCATCTTTCTTATCTGGAAGGAGGAGAGCATGCGAGAGGATCTCAGAGAGTCGCAATTGTGGCCATCTTCAAGAAAGGTGACAAGTCCAACTGCGGTCATTACAGAGGAGTTTCCCTGCTGTCTGCTGCAGGGAAAATCATCGCAAGAATCCTCCTTAATCGTCTCGTCCCAGTAGCTGAAGAACTCCTCCCAGCGTCGCAATGCGGCTTCCGCCTGCTAAGGGGCACAACGGACATGATCTTCACCGCGGGACAAATCCAAGAAAAATGTAGGGAGCAGCATCAATCTCTGTACAGGGCTTTCTTTGACCTCACAAAGGCCTTTGATTCTGTCAACCGTGAAGGATTATGGAGTGTCGTTCTCAAATTCGGCTGTTTTAAAAATTTGTCACCATCCTCCGCCTGCTTCACGATGACATGGAAGCTGTGATTCTTACCAACGGATCCACTACAGACCCAATACAAGTGCAGATCAGGGTCAAGCAAGGTTGTGTCATCGCACCAATGTTCTTCTCAATCTTCCTCGCTGCAATGCTTCATCTCACCCTTAACAAGCTCCCTGCTGGAGTGGAGTTAATCTACAGACAAGCCAGAAATTGTTCAACCTCTGACGCCTCCAGTCTAGATCCAAGGTTGTTCCAACCTCTGTCATTGAATTACAATATGCAGATGACGCTTGCGTTTGTGCACACTCGGAGTCTGAACACCAAACCATCGTTGACACCTTCACTGAAGCATACGAGAGTCTGGGCCTTACATTAAACATCAGTAACACAGTACTGCTCCCCAATTATCAAGATCCATGATGATATCTTGGACAATGTGGACCACTTCCCACACCTTGGGAGCCTACTATCAGCAAGGACAGACATCGATAACGAAGTCCAACACTGCCAGTGCAGCCTTCGGCCACCTGAAGCAAAGAGTGTTCGAAGACGAGGATCTCAAACCCGGCACCAAGCTCATGGTCTACAGAGCAGTGGTGATACCCGCCCCCCTATATGCTTCAGAGACATGGACCATGTACAGGAGGCATCTCAAAGCACTGGCGAAGTACCAACAACGTTGCCTCCGCAAAATCCTGCAAATTCATTGGCAGGATAAGCGCACTATCAGCGTTCTCTCTCAGGCCAAAATCCCCAGCATCGAGGCATTGACCACGCTCGATAAGCTCCAATGGACGGGCCACATTGTCCGCATGCCCGATACTAGACTCCCGAAACAAGCACTCTACTCCGAGCTCCGTAACGGCAAGCAATCCCCAGGAGGGCTGAAAAAACACTTCATGGACACCATCAAAGCCTCCTTGAAAAAATGGAACATCCCTACCAACTCTTGAGAATCCCTGGCCCAAGACCATTCAAAATGGAAGAGAAGTATCCGAGAAGGCGCCGAACACTTCGAAACTCTTCGCCGGTAGCACATGAAAGCCAAGTACAAACAGCGGAAGGAGTGTATGACAAATCAAGCACCCCACCCACCTGTCCCGCCAACCACCAACTGCCCCACCTGCGACAGAGACTGTGGATCCCACATTGGTCTCATCAGTCACTTTAGAACTTATTTTTAGTGTGGAAGCAAGTCATCCTCGACTTCGGGGAACTGCCTAAGAAAACGAATGATTGTTACTGGGTGAAAATCCTGAAATTCCCTATCTAACACAATCATGGGAGCACCATCAGCACCTGAACTGCAGCAGTTCAAAGAGAAGGCCCACTACCACAAGCTCAGGGTAATTAAGGTTGGGCAATAAATGCTGCCTTGCCAGCATTGTTTACATCCTGAGACTATTAAAGTTGTTCTTACATTTTCATTATTTTCTATAAATGTTTATTTTCTTGTTACTCAAATTCAACTTGACAGCCTCCATGGTCATCTGAGCAAATAAAGGATACAGGACCTATTCTATTTGAAACAACTCAAATTTATTCCATTTCGGCTGCCCCCAAAAGTTTGTCGCCATCCTCCAACTGCTCCATGATGACATGCAAGCCGTGATCCTGACCAACGGATCCACCACAAACCCAATCAACGTCTGAACCAGGGTCAAGCAGGGCTACGTCATCACACCAACCCTCTTCTCGATCGTCCTTGCTGCAATGGTCCACCTCACACTCAACAAGCTTCCTGCTGGAGTGGAACTAAACTATAGAACCAGTGGGAACCTGTTCAACCTTCGTCACCTCCAGGCCAGATCCAAGACCGTCCCATCCTCTGTCGTCGAACTACAGTATTCGGATGACGTTTGCGACTGCGCACATTCAGAGGCTGAACTTCAAGTCATCATCAACATCTTCACCGAGGCGTACGAAAGCATGGGCCTTACACTAATCATTTGTAAGACAAAGGTCCTCCACCAACGTGACCCCATCTCACAGCACTGCCCACTGTCATCAAGATCCACGGCGCAGCCCTGGACAATGTGAACCATTTTCCGTACCTCGGGAGCCTATTATCAGCAAGGGCAGACATCGACGACGAGGTTCAACACCACCTCCAGTGCGTCAGCGCAATCTTCAGCCGCCTGAGGAAGAGAGTGTTCAAAGATCAGGCCCTCAAATCTGGCACCAAGCTTATGGTCTACAGGGCTGTAGTGATACCCGCCCTCCTGTATGGCTCAGAGACGTGGAACAAAAACAGTAGACACCTCAAATCGCTGGAGAAATACCACCAACGATGTCTCCGCAAGATCCTGCAAAATCCCCTGGGAGGACAGACGCACCAACGTCAGTGTTCTCGATTAGGCCAACATCCCAGCATCGTAGCACTGACCACACTCGACCAGCTCCGTTGGGCGGGCCACATTGTTCGCATGCCCGACAGGAGACTCACAAAGTAAGCGCTCTACTCAGAACTCCTACATGGCAAGCGAGCCCCAGGTGGGCAGAGGAAACGTTTCAAGGACACACTCAAAGCCTCCTTAATAAAGTGCAACAGCCCCACCGATACCTGGGAATCACTGGCCAAAGACCGCCCTAAGTGGAGGAAGAGCATTCGGGAGGGTGCTGAGCACCTCGAATCTCGTCACCGAGAGCATGCAGAAAACAAGTGCAGGCAGCGGAAGGAGCGTGCGGCAAATCAGACTCCCCACCCACCCTTTCCTCCAACGACTGTCTGTCCCACTTGTGACAGAGACTGTAATTCCCGTATTGAACTGCACAGTCACCTGAGAACTCACTTTTAGAGTGGAAGCAAGTCTTCCTCGATTTCAAGGGACTGCCTATGATGGTATTTGAAACAACTCAAATTTATTGCACACACTATTAATTACACCATTACAACCCTAGCTTTGAATTGACGACTGTATGTAATGCCTTTCATATAGAAAGCCAATCAAAATACACAGTTCATTATTTTTTGAAGTGCAGTAATTGTTGCTAATAAGCAGACATGTCATTTTGTACGAGCAGAATGATGACATTTTTTTTGAGGGGGTACTATTTGAGGGAGGATTGTTAGCCACAACACTGGGAAAATTTCCTACTGCCATGTGATCGTGTTAATGAACATTTATCAGATATGTGCTATGGACCAATAAATATTGCAAAAATCTTGTGTAATGTTTTTTTTTGTAACTTTGTCCTTATTTTCCTTCTTCTCCCCTCCCATATTTTCTCCATAATCCTCGGCTGGGAAACCAATAATACCACATGAACCTCAGACTGCCAACCTTACCTTCAAGGACACGTCAGTCAATACTGTGTTCGAAATACATTTCTCTGTCACTATCAAGCAATCCAGTGCCTAGAAATATTGTCAATTTTTCATACTACAAATGTTACCATTAAAATAACCAACATGTGAAATAAATTGTAACAAAGATGCAATTGTTTACAATAAGGAGAGGCGTAACACTAATTCATTGCTGGTGAACCTGCTGAGAACAGTAACTTCTGCAGGATCACAGTACTACCTGCAGGCTTTTCAGTGTTACTGCAGCTGTATGTGAAATCTAAAGGCATATTTATTTTTTTCTCTTGCAAACTTTCTCCACAAATGTTCTCCCCTATCCTCTTGGAGACATTGATTCCTTGCTGGGATATGGTTCCACTAGCACCAGTTGTCCTCCAGTAACTTATAAATGAGCCTTGATAGTTCCTGCCAATAGCTAGTTAACCACCAGAGACATCACAGCAAACTCAAATCCTGTCCTCATCCGATATCCAAACACGTACGCTTCCAAGGATTGCTGGATAACGATAGGATTAGGAACTAACCCAGGAGCTCTAAGGCCAAGTGTAGTGTCCCGAGTGCACTGCCCCACCAACTTGGTTGACATTAGATAACTCAGCATCGGCCGTGGAATCAAATCTGTGATTTTAATGAACTGTAAAATCCTTAGTCTGCTGGTCTTGGGTAATCGCTGAATAAACTTGCTTGCAGGGGTATTGTCGTTAAAAAAAATAGAAATGATGGGTACTTATCAATCCCACAAAACGTACACTGACCTAGATCAAAAAGAATACTTGATGCCATGAAAAGTTAAAATTTGTTATTCAGATTTTATTTAATATATTGCATTATATTTAAGTGGAAATGCTTGCAAACACTCCAAAAGTTATTTTGCAATTTACAAAATGAAAGCAATGAACAAAGCATCAAATTATGGGCCCAAGTTTCAGGCTGCGCCTAGAATGGCGCAGCCCCAACCTGGACGCCCGTTTTTTGCGCCACAAAGTGCGCCTAAAAAAACTTACAGATTCTCCGGCTCCCTGCTGGTCCTCTGGAGTCGGGCGCGGCGCAGCACGAGCTGTAGGGGGCGGAGCTAGGTCCCTGCGCTGAAAACAGTGCCGGGACCTCTGCACATGTGCGCTACAGTGGGCGCGCATGTGCAGTTGCTCCAGGCGCCTAAAACTGTGTGGGAGGGGCCCGAAGCACACAGCCCCTAGCCCTGGCCGAATGGCCTCACTGGGGCTGTGTGCCTGCTTCCTCCCGACCCAACTCGACTCCCGCTTCCCCCCCACCGCCCCGCCCCCGGACCGGACCTGACTCCGACACCGACCGGACTCCCGCTACCCGCCCCCCCGCCCCCGGACTGGACCCGACCCGCGCTACAGCACCCCCCCCACCCGACCTGACCTCCCTCTCCCTCCCTCCCTCCCCCCGACCCAACCCGCGCTCACGACCCCTCCCCCACCTGGACCGGACCCGACCCAACCTGACCTCCCTCTCCCTGCCCCCGACACGAACCGACCCGACCCGACCTCTCTCTGCACCCGCCCCCCGACCTGAACTGACCCGACCTGCGCACCCTCCCTCCCCCCACCCCCACCCGAACCAACCCGACCTCCCTCCCCCCCCCGACCCGACCCATGCTCCCGACCGCCACCACCCCCCCCCCACAACCCCCAACCCCCGGACCCGACCGCGCTCCCGACCCCGACCCGACAATCTCAGAAAATGGAAACCTGCAAAAAAACACACTAACCGAAAGACCCAGTTGTTATATATGTAAACCTGTAAATACCTTGTTTAACCACCAGAGGGCTCGTCCATTGTAGTCCCAAGGGATCCCACAATCCCTTGGAAGCACCTGTACATAAGGAGGAAAAACGTTCACGAAGCTGGACTTGACCTCGGCCTACATGAAGCAGGAGCTGGAGGAATCATCGAAAGGCCTCACCTGCATCAACATGCACAAAGGTCTCTTCATTTACAACAGATGCCCGTTTGGGATTCGAAGTCGTTCCCGTGCACCGTGGTCTTCCAGGACGACATCTTGGTTACAGGTCGGGACACTGTCGAGCACCTGCAGAAACTGGAGGAGGTCCTTAGTCGGCTTAATCGTGTGGGGCTCAGTTTAAAATGCTCTAAGTGCATTTTCCTAGCACCTGAAGTGAAGTTCCTGGGGAGAAGAATCGCGGCGGACGGTATCAGGCCCACCGATTCGAAGACGGAGGCAATCAAGAACGCCCCGAGACCACAGAACGTGATGGAGCTGCGATCGTTTCTAGGACTCCTGAACTACTTTGGTAACTTCTTACCGGGTCTCAGCACACTGTTAGAACCGCTGATCTCTTTACTGCGTAAAGGAGATGAATGGCTATGGGGTAAAAGCCAAGAAAATGCCTTTGAGAAAGCTAGGAAACTGTTATGCTCAAACAAATTGCTTATGTTGTATGATCCATGTAAGCGTTTGGTACTAACATGTGATGCGTCGTCATATGGTGTCCGGTGTGTATTGCAACAAGCGAATGAATCTGGGAAATTGCAACCGGTTGCTTATGCATCCAGAAATCTGTCTAAGGCTGAGAGGGCCTACAGCATGATCGAAAAAGAAGCATTAGCGTGTGTTTATGGGATAAAGAAAATCATCAATATCTGTTTGGGCTCAAATTTGAATTGGAAACCAACCATAAGCCACTTATATCCCTACTTTCTGAAAGTAAGGGGATAAATACGAATGCATCGGCCCGCATCCCGAGATGGGCGCTCACGTTGTCCGCATACAACTACGCCATCTGCCACAGCCAGGCACAGAAAACTGTGCCAATGCTCTCAGTAGGCTACCATTGCCCACCACAGGGGTGGAGATGGCACAGCCCGTAGATTTAGTTATGGTAATGGAAGCATTCGAGAGTGAGCAATCACCTGTTACCGCCCGACAGATTAGAACCTGGACGAGCCAGGACCCCTTACTGTCCTTAGTAAAAAACTGTGTGCACCATGGGAGTTGGTCTAGTGTCCCGTTAAAGATGCAGAAAGAAATAAAGCCGTACCAGCGGCGCAGAATTGAAATGTCCATACAGGCAGACTGCCTCCTATGGGGTAATCGGGTAGTGGTGCCAAAAAAGGGCAGGGACACTTTCATTAGTGACCTCCACAATACCCACCCAGGCACTGTAATGATGAAAGCGATAGCCAGATCCCACGTGTGGTGGCCCGGTATCAATGCAGACTTAGTTCTTGTGTGCACAAATGTAACACATGTTCATAGTTAAGCAATGCACCCAAGGAGGCGCCACTAAGTTTATGGTCCTGGCCCTCCAAACCGTGGTCCAGGGTCGACTATGCAGGCCCATTCTTGGGAAAAATGTTCCTTGTGGCTGTAGATGCATACTCCAAATGGATTGAATGTGAGATAATGTCGACAAGCACGTCCGCTGCCACCATTGAAAGCCTGCTGGCCATGTTTGCCACGCACGGCCTGCCTGATGTCCTTGTGAGTAACAATGGGCCGTGCTTTACCAGTGCCGAGTTCAAAGAGTTCATGACCCGCAATGGGATCAAACATGTCACATCTGCCCCGTTTAAACCAGCGTCCAATGGTCAGGCAGAGCGAGGAGTGCAAATAATCAAGCAGAGCTTGAAGAGGGTAACTGAAGGCTCACTGCAGACTCGCCTGTCCCGAGTCCTGTTTAGTTACAGCACAAGACCCCACTCGCTCACTGGGGTTCTCCCCGCTGAACTGCTCATGAAAAGGGCACTTAAGACAAGGCTCTCATTAGTCCAACCTGATCGACACGAACAGGTAGAGATCAGGCGGCTTCAACAGAATACATATCATGATCGCGCAAATGTGTCACGCAAAATCGCGATTAATGATCCTATATTTGTGTTGAACTATGGACAAGATCCCAAGTGGCTTCCGGGAACTGTCATGGCCAAAGAGGGGAGTAGGGTGTTTCGGGTCAAACTTTCAAATGGACTCACCTGCAGAAAACACTTGGACCAAACCAAACTCATGATCACAGACTATCCAGAACAACCCACAGTAGACTCTACCTTTTTCGACCTCCCAACACTCACAAGTGGCAACCGACCCAGCGGTTGACCATGAAGCAGAACCCATCACCTGCAACAGCCCAGCAGGACTCACCACACCCAGCAGCCCTGCAAGGCCAGCTGCACAGCAGCCCAGCGAGGGCCCAACAAACGACTCACCAAAGCCAGCATTTGCACCGAGACGATCAACCAGGGAAAGAAAAGCCCCAGATCGACTCACATTGTAAATAGTTACACTATTGACTTTGAGGGGGAGTGTTGTTATATATGTAAACCTGTAAATACCTTGTTTAACCACCAGAGGGCTCATCCCCTGGAGTCCCAAGGGATCCCACAATCCCTTTGGAACACCTGTACATAAGGAGGCCTCACAGGCTGGAGAGGTATTCTGGAGACCTGTAATAAAGGACTACGATCACACATTACTTTGAGTTTACAGTATCTGGTCAGATTCTTTATTCAAGACAGTGAGGAAGCACCAAATAACTTACGTTGTAAAATATACAAGAGGCACTCTGAAACCACAGACACGTGCAAATTATGCACTACGGACAACTTTAAAACATGGGACACAACCTGATGTCACACTTTCAAATGTTTAAAGTACATACTGTATCTGAGCCTGGAGGAGGCAGAGAGAGAGAGAGAGAGAGAGAAAGAGAGAGAGATGGGACGGAGATAGGGAATTGGAGGGGAGAGAGAGGGGAGGGAGAGGAAGCCAGGAACTTGGTGGTGGCGGGCAGGGGACAGGGATGGATTAAGGGTGCCTTGGGCCCCGGGCAGTACCCCGGCCAAGGGCCCCCTACTCCCATTCACATCCTGCAGTAAATGACATAAGTGAGCTAAGTCATAGGGCACTATACTGAGTATGCATTAGGTCAAGGTCAGGTCAGGTCTATATCTCAGATTATGTTCCCATTGATACTATGACGACACTTATTTAATATTTTATTATGTTTCCAAACAATCAAACCGATACCTTGATGAAACCCTGTATAAATAGTAAACAACAATGCTTTAATAAAAATAAATCCTTACGTTTTGAAACTAAATCGACAATGGCAACAATTTAGAACAAGACAGCGCAATTATTTTGGAAGACCATCATTTGTCATTTGTGTTACGTTTAGACTAACCCGACAAGACTGTATATTTTAAGCTCAAACTGTTGTGAGCTTGGTCTCTTTATTGTAACTCCAGAGTGAGGAAGCAGCATGGTTGACTGCCTTTTATACCTGCTTGCCCAGGGTGTGCAGGTAACCCTTGGGTCTTCCACAGGTGCGCTCCCTGGTGGCAAGTCTTACACATTGGTAATGTTTACATAGATAGCATCATTCCCCCCCCAAAGTCTTTTGTACAAGTTATTTACAAGTTGAGGCGATCCGGGGCTCTGTGTTCCCGGGTTGATCGCCTGAGTTGAAATCCTGGCATGGATGAATCAGTCAGATCATTGCTGCGCTGTGGTGTGGCTGGTCTGATCGGACTGTCGGGCATGGTGGGTTCATCCTCGTGGTTGACCATGAGGTCGATTGCTGGTTTGGTGTGTGTGGGTGGATCAATGATGGTAATGTCCTCTTCAAACTGTTCTTGGTTGTCAGTGAACTGCAGTTTGGTCTGATCCAAGTGCTTTCTGCACGTTTGTCCGTTCAAAAGTTTGACAACAAACACTCTATTCCCCTCCTTGGCTAACACAGTGCCAGCAACCCATTTGGGACCATGACCATAATTAAGAACAAACACAGGGTCATTAACCTCAATGTCGCGTGATACAGCCGCGCGATCATGGTGCATGTTATGCCGGTGTTTCTACATGATCTGGTAGACTAAGGAGAGCCTGGTTTTGAGTGCTCTCTTCATTAGCAATTCTGCAGGGGGAACACCAGTAAGCGAGTGGGGTCGCGAGCGGTAGCTGAGCAGAATCTGAGATAACCGGGTCTGCAGGGAACCGTCCGTCATGCGTTTCAAGCTCTGCTTGATAGTTTGGACTGTCCGTTGCACTTGACCATTGGATGCGGGCTTAAACGACGCAGACCTGACATGTTTGATGCCATTGTGGGTCATGAACTTGTTGAATTCCGAGCTGGTGAAGCATGGTCCATTGTCACTAACAAGGACATCGGGCAAACCATGTGCGGCGAACGTGGCCCGGAGGCTTACAATGGTGGCAGTGGACGTACATGACGACATTATTATACATCCAATCCATTTAGAGTAAATGTCCACTGCTACTAGGAACATCTTTCGTAGAACGGGGCCAGCGAAATCTATGTGGACCCTTGATCATGGTTCGGAGGGCCATGACGGCAGACTCAGTGGGGTCTTCCTTGGTGCATTGCTCAACTGTGAGCAAGTGTTGCATTGGTGTACGCATGACTCCAACTCCGAGTCAATGCTGGGCCATCAAACGTGTGACCTGGCGATAGCCTTCATCATGACTATGCCTGGGTGGGTACTGTGAAAGTCGCGTATAAATGTTTCCCTGCCTTTTTTTGGCAAAATTACATGATTCCCCCATAGGAGGCAGTCCGAATGGATGGACATTTCATCCTTGCGTTGGTGGAATGGCTTAATTTCATCTTGCATTTCCCCTGGGACTGCCGACCAGCTCCCATTGAGGACACAGTTTTTTACTAGTGATAGCACAGGGTCCTGGCTAGTCCAGGTCCTGATCTAGTGAGCCGTGATGGGTGATCCCTCGCTCTCAAAAGCATCCATTACAAGAAGCAAGTCTGCGGGTTGCGCCATTTCTACCCCGGTGGTGGGCAATGGTAGCCGACTAAGGGCATCCACACAGTTCTCAGTGCCTAGTCTGTGGCGGATTACATAATCATACGCAGATAATGTTAGTGCCCATCTTTGGATGCGGGATGAAGCATTGGTGTTAATACCTTTGCTTTCTGAGAACAACAAAATGAGGGGCTTGTGGTCAGTTTCGAGCTCGAACCGGAGCCCAAATAGGTATTGGTGCATTTTCTTAACCCCGTATATGCATGCTAATGCTTCTTTTTCAACCATACTGTAGGCCCTTTCAGCCTTAAATAAGCTTCTGGATGCAAAAGCAACTGGTTGCAGTTTGCCTGACCCATTGACTTGCTGTAACACACAACCAACCCCATATGAAGATGCATCACAAGCTAGTACTAAACGTTTACACGGGTCATACAATACAAATAACTTGTTAGAACATAGCAGGTTTCTGGCTTTGTTAAAGGCTGTCTCTTGAGATTTACCCCAAACCCAGTCGTCACCCTTGCGTAGCAATAAATGCAATGGCTCCAGCAAAGTGCTCAACCCGGGTAGAAAGTTACCAAAATAGTTGAGGAGTTCCAGGAACGAACACAGCTCCATCACATTCTGTGGTCTGGGTGCATTCTTGATGGCCTCCTTCTTGGAGTCCGTGGGTCTGATGCCGTCCGCTGCAATCTTTCTCCCCAGAAATTCGACCTCTGGCGCCGGGAAAACACACTTGGAGCGTTTCAACCTGAGTCCCACTCTGTCCAGTCGCTTGAGAACCTCTTCCAGATTGTGCAAGTGTTTGGTGGTGTTGCAGCCAGTGATCAAGATGTTGTCTTGGAACACCACGGTGCGCGGAACCGATTTCAGCAGACTCTCCATGTTCCTCTGGAAGATGGCCGCCGCCAAACGAATCCCAAAGGGGCATCTGTGGTATATGAACAGTCCTTTGTGCGTGTTGGTGCACGTCAATTTTTTCAAAGGTTCAGCCAGCTCCTGTGCCATGTAAGCAGAGGTTAGATCCAGCTTCGTGAGCAACTTCTCCCTCTGCTAGCGTTACAAACATCCACTTTGGGTAGTGGGTACTGATCCTGTAATGAGACTCGTTTAATCGTTACCTTGTCGTCCCCGCAGATTCTGACCGTCCCATCGCTCTTCAACACCGGAACAATTGGACTGGCCCACTCACTGAACTCGACTGGCAATATGATCCACTCTCGTTGAAGTTTGTCCAACTCGATCTCGACTTTCTCCCGCATCATGTATGGAACCGCTCGGGCCTTGTGGTGAACGGGTCATGCATCAGGGACTAGATGAATCTGCACTTTGGGGCCTGTGAAGTTGCCGATGCCTGGCTCGAATAACGACGGGAATTTATTTAGCACTTGGGCACACGAGGCGTCATCCTGCGAAGACAGTGCTTTGATGTTGTCTCGGTTCCAGCAGATCTTTCCTAGCCAGCTTCTGCCGAGCAGCATTGGGCCATCGCCTGGTACAATCCATAGTGGTAAATCATGCACAGCTCCATTGTACGATACCTTCACTGCCGCACTGCCAATGACTGGTATGAGCTCTTTGGTGTAAGTGCGCAGCTTGGTGTGAATCGGACTTAGTTTTGGCCTTTGTGCCTTGTTGCCCCACAGTTTCTCAAAAGCCTTCTGGCTCATAATTGACTGACTCGCCCCCATGTCCAATTCCACGGAAACTGGAATGCCGTTTAATTTGACTTTTAACATTATCAGAGGGCTTTTGGTGGTGAAGGTGTGTACCCCATACACTTCCTCTTCAGCCTCGGGTTGAGTTGCCTTTCTTACTTGTTCAGCATGATCCACGCCGGATCGGTCATCTTCTGCTTATTCTGCCATGTGGTGAGTCGCAGCACGTCTGCACATTTGCTGGAGGTGCCCCATTGTTCCACAGCCTTTGCACACGTAGTGCTTGAATCGACATTGTTGGGCTCGATGATTACCCCTGCAGCGCCAACATGGTGCTAATGGATTAACATTCACGCTCCACGGCGGACTCTGAGTCATCCTAGATCTGGCTGCTGCGGGCGTATAGGCCCTGCCATGTACAGTTCTGCCTGCTGACGGCGTTATTTTATGCACAGTACTTGCCGGTGAGTTCCGATGCTGCAATGATATCTGTTTAGTGTTATTGTGATGTCCTTGCTCAGATCTAGGGATTCGGCAGACAGCAGTTTGCGAAGAATGACCTCAAGGCCGATTCCAAGCACGAAAAAGTCCCGCAACACTTCTCCCAAAAATCCAGCAAATACGCACAGTCCCACAAGGCATCTTAGGTCGGCAACATAGCTCGTCACATCCTGGTCCTTGGAGCGGTGGTGCGTATAAAAGCGATACCTGGCCATTAAGATGCTCTTCTTCGGCTTGAGGTGTTCCCGAACCAGCGTGCACAACTCTTCATATGTCTTGTCCATTGGTTTCGGCGGTGCTAGAAGATTTTTGATGATGCCATATATTGTGGACCCACAAACGGTGAGGAGAATCGCCCTGCGCTTGACCGCAGTTTCTTCTTTTTCCAGCTCGTTGGCCATGAAATACTGGTCAAGATGCTCAACGAAGGCTTCCCAATCATCACCCTCATCAAATCTCTCAAGAATACCAATGGCAGTCATAACTGCGTGAAAGTTCGTGATCTGTTACTCATCGCCAATTGTTACGTTTAGAATAACTCCACAAGACTGTGTATCTTAAGCTCAAACTATTGTGATCTTGGTCTCTTTATTGTAACTCCAGAGTGAGGAGGCAGCATGGTAGACTGCCTTTTATATCTGCTTGCCCAGGGTGTGCAGGTGACCCTTGGGTCTCCCACACGTGCGCACCTGGTGGCAAGTCTTACACATTGGTAATGTTTACATACATAACAATTTGCATTCCATTTTCTTCACAGAAGCAATTATATAACATTACATTGGTCTTTTCCTAGATTTTTGTCAGCTAAACTTGTCAATGATTTTCAAGAAGTCAAGTCCTCTCAGTACTTCGCTCTCGATGCTCATGACTGAAAGACTATTAAGTCGATCTTGTCCCATTCGGTTCCTGACCTCATCCTGATGCGTTTTAGTTTCGAGAAGGACCACTCACCACTGCAATTTGATACCATCATCGACAGATATATCTGAAGAGCTATTTCAATGTTAAAAAAGGTTTGGGTGAGGGCGTGTGTATGGAGATATTGGTACATTCTCAGTTCTGCTGACTTAGTTTGTTTGACATAAATTGAGGTTTGAAGCTCTGTTGAGGGTGCCACCAAGCTGAAAATGAATTCATCCAGTTTTCTAATCAAAGGTTCCAGATCTTTGGGATAGGAGCAGTGAAGATTTGCTGCGGCTTGCTTGATCTCATGAGTTGAGAGAGCGGCTAGCTTGGACAGGAATCCAAACTTAATTGATTTCCTTGTATGCTTCAAGGCGATGTTTCAAGGTACTGATTAGTAGCAGAAAGCTGTTTGATGACAGACAGCCCTAAAGGCTTTAGTTTTTCATAAAGCAGTCACCAACGATACGTCAATACAGAGAGAAAATTGTACAACTTTTGTACAATGTCAAAAAATCTGACGATCACTGGGCTGCATTCGGCACTGTTTTCCCCCACAGGGTTGAGTGAGTGCGCTGCGCATGGTATAATCGTCGCATATGGGCATTGCTCTTTGATGATAGTTTGGACACCAATGTATTTCCCACTCATATTTGAAGCATTATATGACAGTTTTGTATGTCGATCCCGTTCTCATCCAGAAAGGCCAGTATTATTTCTGCTATTTCTTGTCCAGTATGACCGATTATCTGCAAGAACTTTAGGAACCTTTCCCTCAGGACCAGTCGGTAGAAAAATAGCGGACGACAAATGTCAGCTGATCGGAGTGTGTGACATCTGGTGTTGAATCACCAGATATTGAATAGAGCTTCGCTGATTTCAATTCCTGGATAATCGTCTCAAGTACTTTGCCACCCATCAGACTAATCAGTTGTCCACTAGTGGTGGAAGACAAGTATGAAGTATGCCCCTTGCCTTTGTTAGCGAACTGCTTGATGTGTTCAGCAAGAAATGGATCGTAGTTTGCAAGAATCTCCAACACACCCAGATAATTACCATTACTTCGGGATCCAACGATTTTGTCTCTGCCTCGCAATAGAAAGACCTCATTCACAGAGAAACATTAACACACACACAGTGCACTCTAGCACCTTGGGCCAATCCTGCTATTCATTTTCAAACTGAAAGACAATATGACCATCCACACAACCAATGTGTGCTTGTCTAGTGCACATTACCTCCTTGATAAAGTGCAACATCCCCACTGACACCTGGGAATCCCTGGCCAAAGACCGCCTTAAGTGGAGGAAGTGCATCCGGGGGGACGCTGAGCACCTCGAATCTCATCGCCGAGAGCATGCAGAAATCAAGCGCTGGCTGCGGAAAGAGCGTACAGTAAACCAGTCCCACCCACCCTTTCCCTCAATGACCATCTATCCCACCTGTGACAGGGAATGTGGTTTTCGTATTGGACTGTTCAGCCACCTAAGGACTCATTTTTAGAGTGAAAGCAAGTCTTCCTCAATTCCGAGGGACTGCCTATGATATGATATGATGATGACTACCCTGGCTTCTCTATATTGACGGCTGTTTTCGTGAGATGAAATCCTCTCATCTACATGCTTTCAGTCATTAAACCCTTGAGTAAAGTGGCTACTTGTTCGTGCTGTGACCATGCAAGCAAAGCAGTATACTCTCCCGTTTGGAGGTGAATAACAGATTCACTCCACACATTCCCCTGTCAGCGGGTGCACACACGTGAAGGACTTCGAGCAGTATCGGCGACATCCTTCCTTAGCATGAATCACGCCAGAGTTTTGGAAGTCTTTATCACAGTTTCGGCAGTCCTCACTACCTTTTGCAATCCAATGTCCTTGCATATTTTCTGAGATATTGTGTCCCCACAGCCCAATATCACTCGTAATTTGTGCCTCTTTCAGCTCAGTATGCGCCAGTTGGGTTTCCTCTTCTACTTTTTGGACTTGGAGCTGCAATTGGGGGGTAGTGCTGGTCAGGCTAATGGGACTCAAGGTAGACAAGTCCCCTGGTCCTGATGAAATGCATCCCAGGGTATTAAAAGAGATGGCGGAAGTTATAGCAGATGCATTCGTTATAATCTACCAAAATTCTCTGGGCTCTGGGAAGGTACCAGCGGATTGGAAAGCAGCTAATGTAATGCCTCTGTTTAAAAAAGGGGGCAGACAAAAGGCAGGTAACTATAGGCCGGTTAGTTTAACATCTGTAGTGGGGAAAATGCTTGAAGCTATCATTAAGGAAGAAATAGCGGGACATCTAGATAGGAATAGTGCAATCAAGCAGACGCAACATGGATTTATGAAGGGGAAATCATGTTTAACTAATTTACTGGAATTCTTTGAGGATATAATGAGCATGGTGGATAGAGGTGTACCGATGGATGTGGTGTACTTAGATTTCCAAAAGGCATTCGATAAGGTGCCACACAAAAGGTTACTGCAGAAGATAAAGGTACGCGGAGTCAGAGGAAATGTATTAGCATGGATACAGAATTGGCTGGCTAACAGAAAGCAGAGAGTCGGGATAAATAGGTCCTTTTCAGGTTGGAAATCGGTGGTTAGTGGTGTGCCACAGGGATCGGTGCTGGGATCACAACTGTTTACAATATACATAGATGACCTAGAAGAGGGGACAGAGTGTAGTGTAACAAAATTTGCAGATGACACAAAGATTAATGGGAAAGCGGGTTGTGTAGAGGACAGAGAGGCTGCAAAGAGATTTAGATAGGTTAAGCGAATGGGCTAAGGTTTGGCAGATGGAATACAATGTCGGAAAATGTAAGGTCATTCACCTTGGGAAAAAAAACAGTAAAAGGGAATATTATTTGAATGGGGAGAAATTACAACATGCTGCGGTGCAGAGGGACCTTGGGGTCCTTGTGCATGAATCCCAAAAAGTTAGTTTGCAGGTGCAGCAGGTAATCAGGAAGGCGAATGGAATGTTGGCCTTCATTGCGAGAGGTATGAAGTACAAAAGCAGGGAGGTCCTGCTGCAACTGTACAGGGTATTGGTGAGGCCGCACCTGGAGTACTGCATGCAGTTTTGGTCACCTTACTTAAGGAAGGATATACTAGCTTTGGAGGGGGTACAGAGACGATTCACTAGGTTGATTCCGGAGATGAGGGGGTTACCTTATGATGATAGATTGAGTAGACTGGGTCTTTACTCGTTGGAGTTCAGAAGGATGAGGGGTGATCTTATAGAAACATTTAAAATAATGAAAGGAATAGACAAGATAGAGGCAGAGAGGTTGTTTCCACTGGTCGGGGAGACTAGAACTAGGGGGCACAGCCTCAAAATACGGGGGAGCCAATTTAAAACCGAGTTGAGAAGTAATTTCTTCTTCCAGAGGGTTGTGAATCTGTGGAATTCTCTGCCCAAGGAAGCAGTTGAGGCTAGCTCATTGAATGTATTCAAATCACAGATAGATAGATTTTTAACCAATAAGGGAATTAAGGGTTATGGGGAGCGGGCGGGTAAGTGGAGCTGAGTCAACGGCCAGATCAGCCATGATCTTGTTGAATGGCGGAGCAGGCTCGAGGGGCTGGATGGCCTACTCCAGTTCCTAATTCTTATGTTCTTATGTAACTCAGCCAACTCCGGGTCTGGTGCCAATTTAAAGTGGTTTTGTTGTTGAAGTTGACTGCACAGCGTCATAGAAACATAGAAAATAGGTGCAGGAGTAGAACATTTGGCCCTTCGAGCCTGCACCACTATTCAATATGATCATGGCTGATCATGCAACTTCAGTACCCCATTCCTGCTTTCTCTCCATACCTCTTGATCCCTTTAATCGTAAGGGCCACATCTAACTTCCTTTGGAATATATCTAATGAACTGGCCTCAACAACTTTCTGTGGTAGAGAATTCCACAGGTTCACAATTCGCTGAGTGAAGAAGTTTCTCCTCATCTCGGTCCTAAATGGCTTACACCTTATCCTTAGACTGTGACCCCAACATCGGGAACATTCTTCCTGCATCTAACCCATCAGAATTTTATATGTTTCTATGAGATCCCCTCTCATTCTTCTAAATTCCAGTGAATATTAGCCTAGTCAATCCAGTCTTTCTTCATATGTCGTCTTGGACTTCATCTTCATGATCTTGAGTTTTTAGTTGGAAAAAATTATTTAATTTAAGCAGTTTAGCTGCTTCTAATCTCTTTTGCTTCTCGCGTAGCTGGTGCTCTTTCCTTTTTTTCACCCCCGATTTGTGTGTAGAATGCATCTCTAGAAAAAGAGCACCTAGAGTCTGTTTACTTCAAGTCAAGAATAACATGCGCCTGAGCCCTCGCAGCTTCGCTCCGCTCTTGCTACGTCACTTATGTCAATACTGTTTACCCTTAATCCAACCCTGTATGGGCCCCACTCTGGGCTTGGGCCCCGGACGACTGCCACATCTGCCCCTGGGTGGAGGGGTAAAGAGCAGAGAGCACACAGTGGGGATGGCGGAAGAATGTGATCCTGGTCTAAAGGGTGGGGGGTTGAGAGATAGTACATGATCCAGATGGTAAGACAGAATACATTCTTCCAACCCCTCTTATGATTTTAACTTTCATATTGATTGAACAAAGCAAATTGGCCAGGGTAGCCTTGAGGAAGAGTTCATAGCACATATCCAAGATAGTTTCCTTGAACTGTACATTACGGAATCAACTAGGAAGCAGGCTTAGATCTTAGATCTAGTACTGTGTAATGAGGCAGGATTAATAAATGATCTCGTCGTAAAGGATCCTCTCGGAATGAGTGACCATAACATGATTAAATTTCAAGTTCAGTTGGAGGGTGAGAAAGTTGTTTCTCAAACCAGGGTCCTAATCTTAAATAAAGGATACTACAAAGGTATGAAGGCAGAATTAGCGAAAGTGGACTGGGAAAATAGACTAAAGTATGGGACG
The DNA here is from genome assembly GCF_044704955.1 of Pristiophorus japonicus. Classification (NCBI taxonomy): domain Eukaryota; kingdom Metazoa; phylum Chordata; class Chondrichthyes; family Pristiophoridae; genus Pristiophorus; species Pristiophorus japonicus. The sequence continues at coordinate 210,981,624 of NC_091981.1, read as the reverse complement.
GTTGATGAGCAGTGGCAGACATTTAAAAAGATATTTCATAACTCGCAGCAAAAATACATCCCAATGAAAAGGAAAGGCTGTAAGAGCAGGGATAACCATCCGTGGCTAACTTAGGAAATAAGGGATGGTAGCAAATTCAACAAGAGCATACAGTGTGGCCAAGACTAGTGGGCGGCCAGAGGATTGGGACATTTTTAAAAGCCAGCAAAGAACGACTAAAGAAATGATAGAGAGGGAAGATAGATTATGAAAGTAAACTAGCACGAAATGTAAAAACATAAAAACATAAGAAATAGGAGCAGGAGTAGGCCATACAGCCCCTCGAGCCTGCTCCGCCATTTAATACGATCATGGCTGATCTGATCATGGACTCAGGTCCACTTCCCTGCCCGCTCCCCATTACCCCTGAATCACATCGGTTAAGAAGCTGTCTATCTGTCTTAAATATATTCAATGTCCCAGCTTCCACAGCTCTCTGAGGCAGCGAATTCCACAGATTTACAAACCTCTGAGAGAAGAAATTCTTCCTCATCTCAGTTTTAAATGGGCGGTCCCTCATTCTAAGATTATGCCCCCTGGTTCGAGTCTCCCCCATCATTGGAGACATCCTCTCTGCATCAGCCTTGTCAAGCCCCCTCATAACCTTATACATTTCATTCTTATTCTTCTGAATTCCAATGAATAGAGGCGCAACCTCCTCAACCTTTCCTCATACGTCAAACCCCTCATCTCCGGAATCAACCTAGTGAATACCTCGGTGTTGTGTAATGAGAGAGGATTAATTAGCAATCTTGTTGTGCGAGGTCCCTTGGGGAAGAGTGACCATAATATGGTAGAATTCATCTTTAAGATGAAGAGTGGCACAGTTAATTCAGAGAATCAGGTGAATTTATAATGGGGAACAAAGAAATGGCAGACCAATTGGTCAAATACTTTGGTTCTGTCTTCACTAAGGAAGACATAAGTAACCTTCTGGAAATACTAGGGGACCGACGGTCTAGCGAGAAGGAGGAACTGAAAGAAATCCTTATTAGTCAGGAAATTGTGTTAGGGAAATTGATGGGATTGAAGGCTGATGTATCCCCAGGGCCTGATAGTCTGCATCCCAGAGTACTTAGGGAAGTGGCCCTAGAAATTGTGGATGCATTGGTGGTCATTTTCCAACATTCTATAGACTCTGGATCAGTTCCTATGGAATGGAGGGTAGCTAATGTAACCACACTTTTTAAAAAAGGAGGGAGAGAAAAAACAGGGAATTATAGACCGGTTAGCCTGACATCAGTAGTGGGGAAAATGTTGGAATCAATTATTAAAGATGTAAGAGCAGCGCATTTGGAAAGCAGTGGCAGGATCAGTCCAAGTCAGCATGGATTTATGAAAATGAAATTATGCTTGACAAATCTTCTGAAATTTTTGAGGATGTAACTAGTAGAGTGGACAAGGGAGAACCAGTGGATGTGGTGTATTTGGACTTTCAAAAGGCTTTTGACAAGGTCCCACACAAGAGATTGGTGTGCAAAATTAAAGCACATGGTATTGGGGGTAATGTATTGACGTAGATAGAGAACTGGTTGGCAGACAGAAAGCAAAGAGTAGGAATAAACGGGTCCTTTTCAGAATGGCAGGCAGTGATTAGTGGGGTGCCGCAGGGCTCAGTGCTGGGACCCCAGCTATTTACAATATACATTAATGATTTAGGCGAAGGAATTGAATATAATATCTCGAAGTTTGCAGATGACACTAAGCTGGGTGGCAGTGTGAGCTGTGAGCAGGATGCTAAGAGGCTGCAGGGTGACTTGGACAGGTTAGGTGAGTGGGCAAATGCATGGCAGATGCAGTATAATGTAGATAAATGTGAGATTATCCACTTTGGTGGCAAAAACAGGAAGGCAGAATATTATCTGAATGGTGACAGATTAGGAAAAGGGGAGGTGCAACGAGACCTGGGTGTCATGGTACATCAGTCATTGAAAGTTGGCATGCAGGTACAGCAGGCAGTGAAGAAGGCAAATGGCATGTTGGCCTTCATAGCGAGAGGACTGCGTATAGGAGCAGGGAGGTCTTAATGCAGTTGTACAGGGCCTTGGTGAGGCCACACCTTGAATATTCTGTACAGTTTTGGTCTCCTAATCTGAGATAGGACATTCTTGCTATTGAGGGAATGCAGCGAAGGTTCACCAGACTGATTCCTGGAATGGCTGGACTCACATATGAAGAAAGACTGGATCGACTAGGCTTATATTCACTGGAATTTAGAAGAATGAGAGGGGATCTCATAGCAACATATAAAATTCTGATGGGATTGGACAGGTTCGATGCAGGAAGAATGTTCCCGATGTTGGGGAAGTCCAGAACCAGGGGATACAGTCTAAGGATAAGGGGTATGCCATTTAGGACCGAGATAAGGAGAAACTTCTTCACTCATAGAATTGTGAACCCGTGGAATCTTCTACCACAGAAAGTTGTTGAGGCCAGTTTGTTAGATATATTCAAAAATGAGTTAGATGTAGCTTTACGGCTAAAGAGATCAAGGGGTATGGAGAGAAAGCAGGAATGGGGTGCTGCAGTTGCATGATCAGCCATGAATGATGGTGCAGGCTCGAATGGCCGAATGGCCTACTCCTGCACCTATTTTCTATGTTTCTGTTTCTATGAATCTTCTCTGAACTGCCTCCAAAGTAAGTATATCCTTTCGTAAATATGGAAACCAAAACTGAACACAGTATTCCAGGTATGGTGTCACCAATACCCTGTATAACTGTAGCAAGACTTCCCTGCTTTTATACTCCATCCTCTTTGCAATAAAGGCCAAGATTCCATTGGCCTTCCTGATCACTTGCTGTACCTGCATACTATCCTTTTGTGTTTCATGCACAAGTACCCCCAGGTCCCGCTGTACTGCAGCACTTTGCAATCTTTCTCTATTTAAATAATAACTTGCTCTTTGATTTTTTTTCTGCCAAAGTGCATGACCTCACACTTTTCAACATTTTAATCCATAAATTTATAAATTTTTGCCCACTCGCTTAGCCTGTCTATGTCCTTTTGCAGGTTTTTTGGTCCTCCTCACACATTGCTTTTCCTCCCATCTTTGTATCGTCAGTAAACTTGGCTACATTACACTCGGTCCCTTCTTCCAAGTCGTTGATATAGATTGTAAATAGTTGGGGTCCCAGCACTGATCTCTGCGGCACCCCACTAGTCACTGATTGCCAACCCGAGAATGACCATTTATCCCGACTCTCTGTTTTCTGTTAGTTAGCCAATCCTCTATCCATGCTAATATATTACCCCCAACCCATTAAGTTTTATCTTGTGTAGTAACCTTTTATGTGACACCTTGTCAAATGCCTTCGGGAAGTCCAATACACCACATCAACTGGTCCCCCTTTATCCACCCTGTTCGTTACATCCTCAAAGAATTTGAGTAAATTTGTCAAACATGACTTCCCCTTCATAAGTCCATGCTGACTCTGCCTGACTGAATTATGTTTTTCCAAATGTCCTGCTACTGCTTCTTTAATAATGGACTCCAACATTTTCCCAACCACAGATGTTAGGCTAACTGGTCTATAGTTTCCTGATTTTTGTCTGCCTCCTTTTTTAAATAGCAGTGTTACATTTACAGTTTTCCAATCTGCTGGGACCTCCCCAGAATCCAGGGAATTTTGGTAAATTACAACCAATGCATCCACTATCCCTGCCGCTACTTCTCTTAAGACCCAAGGATGCAAGCCATCAGGTCCAAGGGATTTATCCACCTTTAGTCCCATTATCTTATTGAGTACTACCAGGTACATACAAAGGAAAAGATGGCTAAAATAAATATTGATCCCCTGATGAGACTGGGAATTAATAATGGAGAACAGGGAAATGGCAGAGACGTTGAACAAATATTTTGTATCGGACTTCACGGTAGAAGACATTAAAAACACCCCAATAGTGGATTATCACAGGCTATAGGGAGGGAGGAACTTAATACAATCACGATCACTAATGAAGTAGTACTTGGTAAAATAATGGGACTAAAGGCAGACAAGTCCCCTGGACCTAATGGCTTACATCCTAGGGTCTTAAAAGAATTTGCTACGGAGATAATGGATGCATTGGTTGTGATCTACCAAAATTCACTTTTGGGGCGGTCCCAGTGGATTGGAAAACCGCAAATGTAACACCTCTATTTAAAAAAGGAGGCAGACAAAAAGCAGGAAACTATAGACCAGTTAGTCTAACATCTGTCGTTGGGAAAAGTCCATTATTAAGGAAGCAGCAGTGGGACATTTGGAAAAGCATGATTTAATCAAGCAGAGTCAGCATGGTTTTATGAAAGAGAAATCATGTTTGATAAATTTGCTGAAGTTCTTTGAGGATGTAATGAGCAGGGTGGATAAGGGGGAACCAGTGGATGTGGTGTATTTGGATTTCCAGAAAGCATTCAATAAGGGGCCAAGTAAGAGATTACTGCACAAGATAAAAGCTCATAGGGTTGGGGGTAATATATTAGCATGGATAGAGAATTGACTAACTAGCAGCAAACAGAGAGTCATTTTCCGGTTGGCAAACTGACTAATGGGGTACCGCAGGGATCAGTGCTGGGTCCTCAACTATTTACAATCTATATTAATGACTTGGATGAAGGACTGAGTGTAATGCAGCCAAGTTTGCTGATGATACAAAGATGGGTGGGAAAGCAAATTGTGGGGAGGACACAAATAATCTGTAAAGGGGTATAGACAGGCTAAGTGAGTGGGCAAAAAATTGGCAAATGGAGTGTAATGTGGGAAAATGTGAGGTTATCCACTTTGGTAGAAATACTAGAAAATCAAATTATAATTTAAATGGAGAAAAATTACAAAGTGCTGCAGTACAGAGGGACCTGGGGGTCCTTGTGCATGAAACACAAAAAGTTAGTATGCAGGTACAGCAAGTAATCAGGAAGGCCAATGGAATGGTGACCTTTATTGCAAGGGGGATAGAGTATAAAAGCAGAGAGGTCCTGCTACAACTGTACAGGGTATTGGTAAGGCCACACCTGGAGTACTGTGTACAGCTTTGCATTTAGGGTTAGGGTTAAGGTATTTAAGGAAGAATTGGAGGCAGTTCAGAGAAGGTTCACTAGGTTGATTCCAGAGATGAGAGGGTTGACTTATGAAGATAGGTTGTGTAGGTTGAACCTATACACATTGGAGTTCAGAAGAATGAGAAGTGATCTAATTGAAACATGTAAGATAAAGGGCTCAATTTTGGCTCACCCCTTTTTTCGGCGTACTTACCGGAGATGCGCTGCTTTTCTCCTTTCAGAAGTGCGGCGAAAAAATTCCTCCCCACTTTGGCCATTGTCCAGCCTCCTCCCTGTAGTCCCGCAGCGTGGCCAATTGAGTCGGGGGTAGAGCCAGCATCCTGCGCTGAAAACAGTGCTGGGACGTCCATACATGCGCATTGGAGTTGGGTTGCGATGTCCGTGCATGCGCAGTAGCGCTGAAAGTTGGCAATCGGCCATTTTTAAAGAGATACGTCGCTGCTTGTGTTTTGGTGCCAGAAGGAGTGCTGTAGAACGAAATTAACTGCTGAATTCAAGAAGAAATGCTCTGTTTGTTAATATCAGTGCTGCATGCCTGCAAAAGTGCCAGAAGGAGTGCTGTATTTCTGAAAATCATTGCTGCATGCAAAATAAGGACTGTGTGTTTAGAAAAATCACTGTGTGTCTAAGAGCATTGGAAAAGTGCTGTGAGTGTCTCAGAGCAGCTGCAGCTGCAGCAATACAGCAATGCAATAAGGTGCACCAAGAACGAAGAATTTCTTGCATGACGAAGTGGAGATACTAGTTAATGTCATTGAGAACAGAAGGCAGGAGCTGGATACCAGCAGAGGTCGCACAAAAGTGCCACCCAAAGAAATGAAGAAACGCTGGAACCAAGTTGCAGTAGATTTCTGCGCATTGGTGAACACCAAGAGATCTGGAAGCCAGTGTAAAAAGAAATGGCAGGATCTTGGTCAAGTAGTTAGTGTAAGTAATATTTTTATTTATTCAATGCAATTGCAAATGTACATGTGACCAGCTGTATATGTCCCACCCAGCAGAAAGACAGTCTCTAAAAAGTTGCATTTTCATCTTTGCAGAAGAAATTGTTCCACAACAAAAGGGAAGAAAATCAAACAGGAGGAGGCCTGCCAAATCTGCACCTACTGACACCCTTGGAAGAGAGAGTCGCTACTTTGATGGGTCCTGCCTGGAGAAAAACAATCAGTACTGCACAAGCTGGACCTACATGTGAGGGAGAGGGTAAGTGCTGAAAATTCATCATGGCCCTTCAAATCAATCTGCTGCCTGGCCTGCGATGTGTGAGCCTACTCATGCCACCCATCCTGCCCCCTCCTCTGCTGCTAACCATTTGACTTTTCAGTTATATTTTGCAGAATCTGATGCCAATCGTGAAGATCCAGAAGAAGATTCAGACGCGGACGAGCCTGAGCACGAGAACATCTTCCAAGCCAACCCTGCAGACCAACATGGTGGTGAAGGGGGTGGGGAAGGGAGAGGGAATGGAGATGGATGAAGAGGACACTGTTGTACTGAATATGGAGGAGGTCGCGTTAATGGAGTTGGCATTGGGAGCCCCTTCCATAACTAGTGGTTTGAGTTCTGGTGCGACATTCCTTGGTTTCAGCCAGTCCATGATTAGTTGACATTCCGTGGTTTCCCAGCATCCGAAGTCGAGGGTCCCAGTGGTGGTGGAATGCAGCATGGAACACCCAGGGCCCCACCATCCAAGATTGTGGGTCCCAGT